>NC_056751.1:246465371-246587871 GCF_019279795.1 Protopterus annectens
TGAGTAGACTTTTATGATGGAAATGTTCTGAATTGGGCAGTTTTGTCATTATTGGTGCATGGACTTTGTTTCATTGTTTACTGGAAAAAATGTTCAAAACATTAAATTTAAAATGCCCTCTAACAACTGTACTGTATTATACAAGGAATATAATTTAATTCAATCAGGAAGGTGTGTCAAAGAAACCATACCTCTCATCTGTTTAGATTTTCGCAGAATGTTCAGATTATTGTCTCATATCTTTGGTACATTTTTCATAAAATTGAGGTTTTCTGCCAAATTAGCAGCAAATCATTAAAGACTGAAGTTAGTAAATAATGACAGACATTTGAGTTTCAGACTTCACACCCTTCAGAAAATTCATGTTAATGCAAAACATGTTATTCTATCAACTTTCTAAGTTTATAAGAGAAATATTTAAAATTGTCCCTATTTTTGTACCTTTGCCCCACTTTTATTCATGGCTTTGTCCAGATTTCTTGCTCTGAGAGGTTGAGAGGTATGCAAAGAATACATGTATGTTTCGTGTGGAAGTGGCCTATGATTTGAAAACAGCCCAAAGTTAATCTTTATCTGCTCCTGGCCAGATGTATTTTCTTTGAATGTGGGTTTAAATGCCATTTCAATGAATGTGAGTTTCAAGGGCAGAGAAAGTTTAATGCCAAGTCTATTTTCATTGTGAGACTGCATTCCTTTGTTTAGCAGATGTCTATTTGTGTTTGTTCTGTAAAATGCAAAATAAAACTTTTAAATGAAATCCAAATCATCAGAGAAGTAAAGCAGTATGCACATTATAGTGTTTGTGGTAAATGGGGCGAAACAGCCAAGTAATGGGACATTAGATTGGATGCAGGGGGGAGGTCCCATTTGACCATGATTTTTTGTGGGGGGGGTGGCAAACTCAAAGACAGACTTGGCTGAACTATACCTCTCAACTGTCCAGATTTTCGCAGTATGAATAGATTTTTTGCTTCTTATTTTTGGTTTGCTCCTCACAAAATTTGTGGTTTTCTGGCAAATCATTTAGGAATGAAGTCACTAAATAATGACAGACATTGAGTTTCAGACTTCATACCCTTCAGAAAAATGCATGTTAAAGCAGGGCCTGTTATTCTAGCAACTGTCTAAGTTTATACAAGAGCAATTTTTAGTACCGTTTGCATGTTCCCCCAATATATTTGGCCGTGTCCAGATTTCCTGCATTAAGAGGTTGAGAAGTACATGCAAATAAATCGCTTTATAAAATTAGGCATATCCAAACCTCTTAACTGTCCCCGATTTTGGCTCAAAATGTTGCTCTCCTCCTAATAATCCCTCTGAAAAAGGCAATTTTGGAAGAAAACTTGGAGGGTTTACAATTAATAAATAATTATAATGATCAGAGTTATAGATTACTTTTATTTCAGAAATGCATGTTGATTCTTTTATTTTGTCAGCTGCTCAACTTAACAGTACTAATATTAAAAAAGTATGCCTTCTTTGACAGGTTCCCAGCTGTTTTGTGTGGCTGTTTTATATTTTTACATCACATTTTGGTCCATTTTTCATAAAATTGTGTTTTTTCTGGCAAATTAGTGACAAATCATTAAAGACTGAAGTTAGAAAATGACACACACTCGAGTTTCAGATTTCATACCCTTCAGAAAACTCATACTAATGCAAGACCTACTATTCTATTGTCTTTCTAAGTTTATAAGAGCAATATTTTTAAATTGTCCTTATTTTTGGGCCTTTGTCCCACTTCTATTTATGGCTTTGTCCAGATTTCTTTCTCTGAGGTTGAGAGGTATGACAAATGTGTCAGGGCCATCACTGTCAGCCAGGGACATTTCAAATTGTGACATACTTGTTGTATCCCACTCCCCCATGTAGTGACTCTGGATGTGTCCAAGCAAGGCAAGGAGCAGTTATGCAGTGTAAGTGTGCAGTGTATACCCCATCCAAAGTAGACACAAGTACTACAGAGGCTTTTCATCTGTCCTTCATTTTTGCAGAATGTTCTGGTTTTCTGTCATATTTTTATACCGTTGATTTATGCTTCTTATTCAGAAAATGCATGTTGTTGCAGTGCCTTTTGCTCTGTGTTTAAGTAGCAGTGCTTTAATGACCATCAGATAAGCTTGTCTGAGATTGTAAGATGCAAGTATGCTTTAATAAGCATACTGTTAAAGAATTTGCAACACTGAAAGCCTTTTTGTTGTTGCCATGCAGAGAATATTTACATAACTCGATAATGTATAAGCCTTGGGTATTGAAATGCATATAACAGTATTTGTAATAAAGGACAGGATTACAGTATTTTCAGAAGCTCACTACATTTGTTGGAGACTTGCAGTCATAGGTTCATAGGTTCATAGGTTCATACTAGGCTATCTGCCCTAGGGCATTTATAAGCCTAGCCAGAATGTGTTTGGCTTTCGCCACCCATTTTACATTTATTTTGCTATGCTCTTTCTCGAGGTTAGTATACTGTGCCTCTGTCTAACAGTGACACAGAAGTGATAACCAGGGTAAACCTACGATCTCCCATCCACTCATCAAGATTCCTCTTGAAGAGAGTCAATGAGGGACTCTGCCTAACCTGGACTGGGATTTTATTCCAGAGTGAAGGGAGCCTCTGGGTTATGAATCTGTCCCTCCAGCATGTCCTATTTATTTCAGTGCTGAGGTTCAAGTCTCTCGAGCGCGTAGCTCGATGGGATTTGGATTTTCTGAGGTGCAGTATGTCCATTAATTCCGGGTTGGACATGGCTTTATACGTCAGGCACAGATCGCCTCTGAACAGGCGGTATGCCACTGAGTAGAGCTGGAGTTTCTTTAACCGGGCAGCATATGGCATCTGTTTGAGCCCTTTGATCCTCTTGGTGAGGTACTTTTGGGGTCTTTCCAGTTGCTGCAGGTGTCTGGTAAGGTACATCCCAAAAGGGGCATTGTACTCAATTATGGGCCTGATGAGGGATGAGTAAAGAGGCACGATGACCTCCCCTGATCTAGATGTGAATCCCTTTATGATTAGGTGGGCTATATAAAATGTTTTCTAACCACTTTGGCCACGTGGTTGTCAAATGAGAGATTGCTATCAACTTGGGTCCCCAGGTCCCTAATTACTTCTTCTGTACTTAATGGATTACCACCTATGTGGTAATTTGTGGGCACTTTGTTTTTGCCAAAGGGAATGACTATACACTTTTTGGCATTTAGCTTTGAAGCCATGGCTCTGGCACCAGTTGTCTGTTTCTATGAGGCCCTTTTGGAGGATGCTTGTGTCGGCTGGAGAGTCGATTATGGCGCCCAGTTTGCAGTCATCTGCGAACTTGGTCAGCCACAGTCCTTCCGTGTTGGCCTGTACCTCCGAGAAATATATACCGAACAAGAGAGGTCCCAGGACTGAGCCTTGTGGGACACCACTTGTAACTGGTTTGGAGTCTGACATGGCTCCAGCAATTCTAACCATGTGGGTTCTGTCCTTGAGCCAGTTTGCAATCCATCTAGTGACTTAGGGGTTTATATTTAAGCTGGTGAGCTTATCTATAATGCCCGAGTGGGGTATTGTATCGAAGGCTTTTGCGAGGTCCAGGTAGGCTGTGTGGACCACCTTCCCCTCGTCAATGGCCTTGGTGACTGTTTCAAAGAAATCAACCAGGTTTAAGAGGCAGGATCTGCCCTTAACAAAGCCGAACTGGGTAGGATCCAGTGTTTGTAGGTCCCCAATATCTTTATTTATGAGGTCCATGATGATCCTTTCCATAGCTTTGCAGACCAAGCTAGTCAGGCTTATGGGGCAATAGTTTCCAGGATCGGTTGAGGCACCACCTTTATGGAGAGGGACCACTGTTGCTGTACACCACTCTTTGGGCACATATCCTGTAGTAAGGCTGAGATTGAACAGTAATTTTATGTTTGGGTTTAGCTCTTCTTGGAGTTCATGTAGGACGCAGCCCGCTTTGCAGGCTTTACCTGTAAACTAAACAGAATGCCAATCTATCATGTGTGGTCCATAACCTGTGCAGTAATCATTTAAGCAATTTATCTTGAGCTTGTTTGCTGTTCACTTTTTACTTATAGCATGTTTTCCACATGAAACAAGTAGATAGTTGTTGTCAGACAGCAGGTCTTTTTTGGATAGGAAACATTTTTACAAGTGGGGGTATCACAGAGATTGCTACTTTCAGCATTTTACTTGGTGCTTTTATAAAGCTGAATATAAATTATAATTAGAACTGCAGTGCAAGGAGAAGTGGTTTGAGTTGAGTGCTGCTTGTTTTGTTTTATATACTTGATTTTGAATGGCATTCCAGTAATGTATTTAAAAAGTAATTTATTTTTTCATGCCTCACAACCTTTTTGTTTCTATCTAGATATTAAGTAAGCTGTCATGCAGCCAATGCACTGAAATATGTTTTTCTTCTCCACTTCATTGTGTGTTGATTGGATTATCATAAAGATGGTTTGACACCTAAGGCAGTGTATTTAAAGTCCCAGTTTTTGTGGTTTTGAGTATAGCTCTTCCCCTTTCTAGTTGGCCACACCCCTTCCCATTGGCCCCACCCATTCAGTTATCTCCTGCAGCCCCCCTTTGATTTGAAGTCACCAGCCAGTACTGGTTATTGCTAAGCAGAAATGCTCAACTTGCCTATATGGTGAAGTACAGCTAGGCAACGCACTCAATCACTGGATGTTGGTAGCTAAATCAATGAGTAATATAAACTATAATGATGGAAGCAAAATTAGGAAGGTCAGCAGTATTCAGAAGGAACTCTGTAAACGTCAGAGCCTTCCAATCTCTTATAAAATTAATAGCAGCAGACAAAACATTTTGGTAAAATGGAAAATGTACAGTATGTAGGAGGTAAAATGCCACTAACCAGTTTGAGCAGATAGTTTCTGTGTATTTTTTGAAAGTAAATTTTCAAGGTACCCAATATTGTTTGGAATGCCATTCACACTGCAGGTACTATTTTGGACAGTGCCCTTTTGCATGTGCTCAGGGTGACCGGTGCTTTGCACATCTGAATGCTGTCATTACTTCTGAGTTTGTTCGGGAGTAGGAGGGCAATATCTGTTGAGTAAGATTTTACAGGTGAATGTAATGAGCAGTGATGCATCTCTTGTTGTTAGAGAAAGCCAGTAGTTTGCTGTTAAAAAAAATACAGGTGTGTTTTGTTGTTAGCCAGAATGATAAATCTGAAAGTTTTGCTCTCAACATATTGTAAAAAAAAAACATATTTTGGTCTGAGAAGCATGTGAGTTTTAGGGAAATAGTTATTCAGTCTGGGAAGAAGCACATCAACAACTATAATACCCCCCACCTCATTACACAGCCAGCGATGTGTTTTTCAGATGGGTCAGTACTTTTGTTAACTTGCACCTCAGTATGAAGTTGAAAGGAGAGGTTATCATCCAAGGTCAGACCTAGATACCACTGTTGTGAGGTGGCGGTGGTGGTGTTGGGTGGGAATCTGATAGACCAAGTCACACTCAGTTCATGAACATTCTTTAGTTTCTGAGCTATGCCAAATATAATCATGGTGGTTTTCTATGTATTTGTGGATCACCTGTAGCCAACTAAAAGCTATTTGTTTAACTACAAAGGTGGTTTCTTTATACCTACTCAGTAAATTGCCATTGGCATAATGTACACAGTTCATTTGTGGTAGATCCCTGGAAAGTTTACTGGTAAAGACTGACAATAGAAGAGGGCCAAGGATAGACTCTACAGGCACCCCACTTGTGGAGATCCAGTTCTGAGTGGTTTGCTTGCTTCTATCACTGTGCGTTCTCTTTCCGGATAGTTTTGGATCATCTCTTCTGCTTGACAAGAGAAACAAACATTAGTGAGTCTTTACAGTAGGGTTTCATTGGTCTACTGTTTCAAAAACTGTCTTATGGTCTAAGAAGATAGCACCAGTAAATGTACCTTACTTGAAGATGGCCAGATTTTGATCTGTCAGTGAAGGGTTGGTAGTTGGCATAATGGTTAAGGTGTATAAGTCATAAATACAAGTGTAGGGTTTGATGCTCATCTTTGGTCACTGTCTGGTTATTGGCTAGGCATGTTTGTATACTAATTACCTATTTGTAGTAAATTGGCATAATGGTTAAAGTCTTCACATCATAGACACACAGTTCAGGGCTTGTTTCTGACCTCAGGTTACTAGTTAAGCTTAAAATGGACCTTCAGCACATTTAACCTAGTATTCACCTAAAATAAATAACGTTAATTTATTGGGGTTTGGACAGAAGCCAAGTTGCCTGTCAGTAAGGATATTCACTATTAACACTCTCTTGGTATTATATTAGCCAATAATACTGCCATAGGAAAGGTAACATACACAAAATTACTAGATGTAAGTATAGAATAAACTCTGAAATTTATACAAAAAGCTGCAAAACAGATGAACCCGAATGGCTTCAGTGGTGAAAAAACCATCCACTAGGTGTATAATATGTAACAAAGCAATTTATTTAACAACACACAGAGGAAAACATAAAATAAATAAATAAATAATATTAATCCAAATGAGTCAAATCCAAGCACTTTCGTCTCCTGTGTAGGAGACTTTTTCAAGAACAGAGCATGCCCAACAACTTTTATACCATCATTAATTAAGTTTCAAAACAAAAGCACCAATCATTTTCTGTTTTCACTAATTGAATCATTTGGTGTAGGGTGTGATAGTTAAAGGTATAAAACAATGAAATGTGCAATAAAATATGCAGTTTTACCATGAGTCAAACCAACACAAATAGTAAAAAAACATGTGTGTGTATACCATTTGTGCATTACAATCAGTTGTCATCATACCTCTCAACCTGGAAACATCAAAAATCTGGACAAGGCCCATGAAAAATAGGTACAAATCTGTACGCTGATTAACATCTAATTTGCATACATAATTATGTAACCCCACCCACTCCAATGTAATTGTGGGATACCAACTTTCGAATGCAAATTGAAGAACAGACAACAAAAACATGGCACCACAGTCCCCCTGCAGCCATTCCAGTGTCCTGTTACCTGGCTATTTTGCCCCATTTACCATAAACACTAATGTAACTGCTTTACTTCTAAAATGATTTGAATTTTATTTTTACATTTTACTACAGCACAACAATGCAGAAACACTAAAATACATCATCTGGTAAACAAAGCAATACTGTCTCAATGAAAATAGGCTTGACATTAAACTTTGCCCTTGAAACTCGCATTCATTGAAACAGCATTGAAACCCACACCACATCCAAAGAAAATGCATCTGACCAGTGGTGGATAAAGATTACCTTTGGGCTGCTTTCAAATCATTGGCCCTTGCACACAAAACAAGAAACATACATGTGTTCTTTTCTTTATACACCTTCCTGACTTTATTAAATTATATTTATTGCATAATACAACACACATGTTAGAGCGCATTTTAAATTTATTGTTTGAACATTTTACCAGTAAATGTAATCTGTACTGTAGGCAATGAAACAAAACACATGAACCAATGACGACAAAACTGCACAATTCAGAACTTTTCCATCATAAAAGTCTGCTTCCACATGTAGTATGTGCCTTTACCTGCCTTGACTTATATGGTATTGCAAGGATGTTCAAATTATCCTAGTATTTATGCAATTATTAATCATGGCCTAAAGCATTAAAGTTTGCATCAATGCAAAACTATTCAATATTATGTAGTTCAGTAAGTTGTTTCACAGCCCTCTCCCCTTCAGCTGAGTATGGTTACCCTGTATGCAGCCATTAAGTTGAGGAAAGTTCTCTAAATCTTCAAATACATCAGTGGCACTTTACATGGTAGTGCAACAAATAGGTAAGAGTAAGACATTGAAAATGCATTTCTTCATAAAAATTTCATCAGACCAACTGACACACGAACATTCTAATACACCAAAAGTAACCCCATCTAGAGATTAGAATAAAGTATGTGATTGAACTGCAATATACAATAAACACAGTAAACAGGAATTTCCTCTGCCAGTAACTGAAATATAAAATGTGACGAGGAAGCACTACTAAACTTTCACAGCCATGAGCCGATTAAGTGTCAGCGTCGAGCGATGAAGATCTACATTTCACTACTTTGTCTAATCTATGAAGATTCACTGCTGCACAAACTATATGTGCATGCGTATGTATACACACACACACAGTACACACAATACACACATACACACACCTTACCATTGCTGCCATTAATCCCTCCCTCTGTGCTGCGGTGCTGCCATATCCACAAACATACACCTACCTTACTGTTGCTTGCTGCCATTAATCCCTCCCTGGACGGTTGTTACGGGCTCGGCGAACTGCTTTGCACATTGCTGCCATATCTCCGTTTCCCGGCTCGGCGAACAGCTTAATCCCTGCCATATCTCTGGTTTGCTCTGCACACATTGCTTGATTGCTGCTATTAATCCCCTGCCATATCTCCGTTTCCTGGCTCGGCTCTGCACATTGCTGCAACATATCACCCGCCCGGTGAACTGCAGTCTGCTCTGTAGTCTGTACAATTCTTTCCTGAGGCTGACGAAAGTCGGCTACATTGCTGCCATAACTCCCAGCGAACTGCTCTGTACGAATCCTTCCCGCCGAAAGTCAGCCAGCCGGAAATGATGATGTGAGCTCTTTGAGCTCAATTCCGACTGGCTGGTAGCCTGACGGAGCTGACGTCATTGTGCACGTGATGACGTCAGCTCCGACAGCGCTAAAATTTAAAAAAATGAAAGAAAAATCGGAAATGAAGGGGTGCCACTCGGGAATCGTGGCACCCCTTCATTTGGACCCCAAAACTCGGTAAAAACCGAGTAATTCGGAACAGTTGGGAGGTCTGGTTGTCATGAAATTAGAAAGGGTCAGTCCCTCAAAAACATACTTGAAAACAACACCCACGTATTTACGAGCACTTGAGGGACATTAAATTAAAAAAGGATATAAATGCCTTGGCGAGGCATTGTAATGAATGGCCGGATCATGGGTTTAAATTTACTATCATAGAAGCTGTGGAAGTGAACCCAAGGGGACCATGGCCAATACATTTGGAAATGAATGAAGCTTTATGGCAATTAAGAACGAATGCTACTCAATGGCCAGGCCTGAATTATTCTATTTCAATTACTTCTTTTTTGAAGTTAAAGAGCCTAGATAGGTGAATTTGTTATACACTGTATTTTAACATAGGTGGTTATCCAACAATTTTTAAGTTTTTAACATAATATGCTTATGTATCTATTTATTCATTAATTTATTATAAACACATTTATCATTTATTTATTAAACCTAAAAAAATGTTTATGATACCAACATATTTGCTTAATGTTGGCAATGAACTTTTATTAATTTTATTAATTATGTGCATTCTGACCCTCTAAAATGAATTTTATTGTGTATACAAGTTATATATATGCACACATATTTTAGCTTTTACTCATACAGATATTATTCATTTATACATTCATAAATTTTCGTGAATAGGTTACACAAGCATGTGCATATGTATATACACTTGTAAAACCTAACACTAGTATATTATATACTTTTTAATATATATTTTTACTTTCTAATTTCATGACAACTGATTGTAATGCACAAATGGTATACACACATACACATGTTTTTTTTACTATTTGTATTGGTTTGACTCATGGTAAAACTGCATATTTTATTGCACATTTCTTTGTGTTATACCTTTAACTATCATACACTACACCAAAGGATTCAATTAGTGAAAACAGAAAATGATTGGTGCTTTTGTTTTGAAACTTAATTAATGATGGTATAAAAGTTTTTCAGTTGTTGGGCATGCTCTGTTCTTGAAAAAGTCTCCTACACAGGAGACAAAAGCGCTTGGATTTGACTCATTTGGATTCATATTTATTTATTTTATTTTTTCCTCTGTGTGTTGTTAAATAAATTGCTTTGTTACATATTATACACCTAGTGGATCGTTTTTTCACCACTGAAGCCATTCTGGTTCAAACTCTGAAATTTCATTGCCACATGCAGGGAATTCTATAGCAGTCAAACCCCTATCTAAATGATTCAACAAGGAAAACCATTGCCAAATCCTACCACCTTCACACATTCTATATACATCAGCCATCACTTTTTACAAACATTCCAAAACCTGTCCTTAACAATTTTGAAATTAACTATGACAAACTTTCAAAATTTGCTTCTAATATACTCAACAACTCAAATCACTGTACTACCCTAAGGATGGACTGAGGTGCAAAATATATTTGCATTTGACCACGTAAAGATAACTTACAAAATGCTGTACAGTCCTAAAAAATGCTCTCCTGTCATAAATCTTGTAAAAACTTATCTCCCTGAAGATCCCTTCATTTACCCAGTAAAAAACAACTACTGGTGAGAAAAATCAGCCAGTCATTTTGTTGTCTTAATATACTCAACTTCACTGGTTAAACATTGGAATACCATCCCAACTTGAGATATGATCAGTGTCCAGCAATAAAAACTAAAGGGCTGTCTACTAAATAAGTGGCACTATCAGTGTACCACACACGTATAACTGTTACACAATCAAATGATAATACAGCGCCTGTTAAACAACTTCATCTTTAATCCAGCTACCAAAAGCCATATTTACAGTAATCTGTTTTCTCCTTCTCCACTTTCCCCATACATTATGCATGCTGTTCCCTAGCTTGTCTTAATAAATACTTTCTCCCTTTCTGTATAATACTAAACTTTCTAACTTCTTGTTCAGCAATCTCCTGAAAAACTATGGGCCAGATTCAATAAAGCCTACACGAGGGGTACACTGTTCTTTGTGAACAGACAACAGAGACACAACTCACACTTTCTTCCTCCTAATTTTAGTTTTCCTACTGATATTCTTGCAGCTTTAAATATTGACAGGGATTCATAAAGGTTAAAAGAAAGTGTAGACTACATGTACACTTAGTGTAATCTTTCTGAGTGACTAGAAAACACAAAAAATGTGATAAGAATGTTATGGAATACATATCGTGTACACTTAGTGTAGGCTTTATTGACTCTGGTCTTATATGTATTTTGAGCAACAGTGTTTTATCTTCTAAGTAATAACCCAGACAATCTAAGTATCACCAATCTAAACTATATTTTGTACTGTACTACCAAGTATTTTTGCAACAGTTGTAATATAGATTTACACTGCCTTGGTATACAATGTATCTCTTTTACATTTGTGATAATTGTTTACCTGGTGCAATTCTCCCAGTCTTCCACTAAAAATGGGCTGTCACTTTTATGGATTCCTCAGTTAATAAATGGAAAGAAACATTTATACATGTCAGTAATGAGTATCATATATTTGTGGGGGCAACTGTCATTGCAGGATAAGTAGGTAGTGAGCACAAGCAATATAGCTTGTCTGTTATTGTAGTGTTTCGGGCATCAATGAAGTCGCATGCTATAACTCCATGCCAAAGTGGTCATTTTTCCAGAACTTTATGAAAGGGCATATTTAGAGCACATATGTAATGTTAATTGTAAACCTGCAGGTGTATGTAACATTAATTGTAAATCTGCAGGTGTTTGTAACATTAATTGTAAACCTGCAGGTGGCTGTAACATCAGTTGTAAACCTGCAAGGGTATGTAAGTTAATTGTAAACCTGTGGGTGTATGTAATATTAATTGTTTACCTGTGGATGTAATATTAATTCTAAACCTGCAGGTGTATATACCATTAATTGTAAACTTCTGGGTGTATGTAACATTGATTGTAAATTTGCAGGTGTAGGTAAAATTAATTGTAAACATGTGGGTGTATGTAACATTTATTTTAAACCCACAGGTGTAGATACCATTAGTTGTAAACTTGCAGATGTATGCAGCATTAATTGTAAACCTGCAGGTGTATATAACTTTAATTGTAGACCTGAAGCTGTACAGTATGTAACATTAATTGTAAACTTGTGCGTATATGTAAATTAATTGTAAACTTGCAGATGTATGTGACATTAATTGTAAACCTGCAGGTGTATGTAAATTCATTGTAAACCTGTGAGTGTATGTAACATTAATTGTAAACCCATAGGTGTATATAACATTAATTGTAAACCTGAAGATGTACAGTATGAAACATTAATTGTAAATTTGTGGGTATATGTAAATTAATTGTAAACCTGCAGATGTATGTAACATTAATTGTAAACCTACAGGTGTATGTAACATTAACTGTAAACCTGTGGGTGTATGTATCCTCACATAAGAGGCTTTCCAAACATACTGCTACTTGATATAAAGATCTGTTAAGCCAGATGTCAGTTTCAGGGCTCCAGGCTTTAAGCTGCTGAAAAATTTTCTGCCTGTAGATTTAAGCCAACTAATATGAAATGGGTAGGTCCTTCAGGCTAGGATGCAGAAGCACGAACCGTTTCTGCCATACATACCTGTCTCAGCTTTTATTTGTGAAGAAGGAAGATGATCATATTGTATATTCTTGCACCACCTCCTTTTTAATCAGTCAGTTGTGAATATTTGCGTTTCAGAAACATGACAAAGCTTGACTGATGATCGATCTTGGTTTATTTTCTTTGTGTCCCTACTTCTTGTCACATTTCACTGTCCATGTTTTCTTAGCTACAAACAGAGATTGTCTTTATACAAAAGGCAGTTTCTATTTGTCGCTAAGAAAAGAGAGACATTCTTTATAGCAAAAAAAAAAAAAAAACACTTCCTGATTTATGCTTCATATTGTTCTTAATCTCTATTATCAGAGGGAGAAAATGTATTTGAAAAGCTCACTTAAATTTATTAACTTCTGTCACATAATCTGCTTTTGTGGTAGCCAAAAGAAGGCATAGCTAACTAAAGTTAAAGGTTTACTGTACCCTGAAATTCGGAGATGTCCAGTCTATAATGTGTTCTCCAGCTGGAAATGGCTACTGTCTAAAACTGCAGACAGAATATGTAATATTGCTCATATTCATTAAGCATATTGCTTTGTTCCTTCTACACCACTGTACTCGTGAAGTGCCTACCCTAATCCAAACCCTACAGACTGCCCTACCAAAAATGCTTTCCTTAACAGTACCAATACACAAGACACTCACTCACTCACACTTCATATATTGCAACAAACACAAAAAACATTAAAACTGTCACCTAATCTAGCCCATAGTCTAATCCTAATCTGAAAACATATGCAAATGCATTTACATGCCTTAATAAACACAAACAAAACACTACATTTATCCCCTTCACTACCCCATACCCAAAAGCAATTGCACACACTCCTACATCTAAATACAGTGACTTTTAATATAGTCAAATGCATTGGCATTAGCAGAAACCCCCTTTACCTTTATGCAGCTACAGAGCATTTAATAAAGGAACACTTGATGTTCCTGACTTCGACCTTTCTGGCACTTGAACGTGAATGAGTTTGATGAACAAAGATAATAGTAAACTCTTTTGATAAAAAGCATATTCAACAGATTTTGAGCAATTAATCAATGGATAATGGTTATTAGAATCATCAGTGTTTTATTGACATCTTTACCATATAAGACCATGTAGTCATTTGCCACACTTGGTGCGTGTGACTTTGGTTAATTGTTAGTGCAGAATGGGTAACATTTTCATATTGTATAGAGGCACCAACAAAGTCGGTAAAGTATGTAATTGCAGAATACAATGTTTTTCATAAAGCAAATCCCTTTTATGAGTGTTTCAGTTATTTGGTACTTGAAAATGCAAAGTAAATAATCAACAGATGCAACACAAGCTTCAGATTAGTAATACCTATACTGCTGTAATTGTTAAAATAATATCTTATTTTTATAGTTGTAATAAATAGACCTATATCGGGCATACCATTTTGCATTTGCATCCAATGTGAGAACAGAAGAGAAGACTTAAAAAAAAGTAATTTAGAGGCTATCATCATATTGCTTGTCAACAGAAGTGTAACTGCAAAGCATAATCAGTGAACTGTATAAGCAAAGCAATTGTTCTTACATGACAAGAACTTTGTTTTTTTTTTCATTACACAATATATCTATCTTCAGTCAGCCATGGAATATAAAATGAGGATGAACACTGTTTTTTTCCATTTTTCTAGATGTGTAATTTAAAATCATGAATTTGGACTGTATGGCTTTTGGAATAATATGGCACTTTCATTGAATTTTGCACGTTAGGCCAGATCACCTATTCAACATTCAACACTTATAATAGTTTCAGTTTGCTTTATTGGGTGTCCTATATCTAGAATCTGTTTTAATTTTGCTCTTTATTTTTTTTTTTTATTACTATACGTTGATGAAGAAAGTATACTATCCAGCAGTTTGCATTGTCTGTGTAAAACAACCAGGACTTGGTATAAATAAATATGACAATGTTACAGATATTGAACAAACCAGATCCTATGACCTCACCACAACTGTTTACAGTGTATGTAAAGAATACATGTGGAGTATTTAAAGGTGTATAACAGGAAGGGATGTGTAAGAATGAGACTTTTAGGAGGTAAGGATGGAGGGAGGAGGAACAGTGATACATAGATAAGCTGTGTAGGAGGGATCAAAGAAAAAGAGCAACAGGTGAAAGAAGGTGGTAGTATGGGGTAAGACCTAGAAAAATGATTTGAGCTAAGTGCCTCTCTACATATAAATATATGTATATCGATATGCATCTATATATATATATATATATATATATATATATATATATATATATACACAAACACACACAGAGTGAGTGAGATAAAGGGATACATTCAAAACATGGAATGCTCTGAATGTTGAAGCACAAAAGATCTACCCCGAAAAGTCAAATCACAAAACATTGACTGACATTAGCATCAGCTGTACAGAAGGAAGTAATCTGTTGGCCTTTTGCTAGTGTAGTGTGATCTCAAGTAATATGTTAGTAGTAGGGGGAGGATGGGGCTTGCCCCTCCGTATAACCCGTGTTGCATTGCTTTATCATCTGTCAACATTTTCTGATATGCTTTTAGGGGTCGATCTTTTGGGCTTCAACATTCAGAATGTGGAACCCCAATCTCTCTCTCACACACACACACACACACACACACACACACACACACACACACACACACACACACTCATATATATATATATATATATATATATATAAGTGTGTGTGTGGGGGGGGGTACCAAAATCCCGAACGTTATTTTTGCGAGGAAGATAAAGAACGTTAAATTCATAAAAATCATAATTTTTTCCAGGGCAAGTAAACATTTGCCCACCATGGGGAAATATGCCTTTTTCCCCACTACAGTGTGATCCTGGAATTGGTGTATATTGTCAGGGGGGTGTGGGGTTGCAACCCCCCCTCATCATTGAGATGTGGGGGGGCATAGCTGTTCACCTAGGTAGGTTTGCGATGATACTGTGTAGTTTTGGGCAAGTCCAGGAAAAAATTACGAGTTTCAGGATTTTAACTTTGGTTATTTTCATCTTGCGAAAATAGTGAAAGAATGTTCAGGATTTTGGTCTTTCAGGATTTGAAAGGTTTTATATGGAGATATATATATATACATATCTATATATATATATATATGTGTGTGTGTGTGTGTGTGTGTGTGTATGTTGGTTTGTAAATTCCTGTAGTTCATCTCTTGAAAATATAATTTATTTTTTCTGAACTTTAAAATACTGTCCATGAATATTAGCTTAAACACAAGCTGAAAGTCTGAGTCAAATACTGTTAGTTCTTAGAAATATAACATCATCTTCTCCTTTTGGCTTTTCCCGTTAGGGGTTTCCACAGTGAAACAATGGTCCACAGAATGATTGGCAATGTATTTTATTGTGTTGAGTTGCTAGCCTGGCACCCAATCTTCCACAAAAGGCACACACATGCCAATGGCAGCTTGTGACTTCAAATCAAAGGGGTGCTGCAGGAGACATCTGAATGGGTGGAGCCAATGGGAAGGGGTGTGCCTAACTAGAAAGGGAAAGAGGTATGCTCAAAACCACAAAAACTGGGACTTTAATTAAATACGCTGCTCTGGATGCCAAACCGTCATTATGAGAGTACAATCAAGATAAAATGAAGTGTGGAAGAAAATAAATATTTCAATGCATTGACTGCATGACAGCTTACTTAATATCTAAATGGAAACAAAAAGGTTGTGAGGCAAGAAATAATAAATTACTTTTTAAATACATTACTGGAATGCCAGTCAAAATCAAGTATAAGAAAAACAAGCAGCACTCAACTCAAACCACTTCTCCTTGCACTACAGTTCTAATTATAATTTATATTCAGCTTTATAAAAGTACCAATTAACACGCTGAAAGTAGCAATCTCTGTGATACCCCCACTTGAAAAAATATTTCTAAGCCGAAAAAGATGTGCTGCCTGACAACTATCTACTTGTTTCATGGGGAAAACATGATCAAAGTAAAAAATGAACAGCGAACAAGAAACGAGCTCAAGATAAATTTCTTAAAGGATTACTGCACAGGTTATGGACCACATATGATAGATTGGCATTCTGTTTAGTTTACGGGTAAAGCCTGCAAAGATGACTGCAAGTCTCCAACAATTGTAATGAGCTTCTAAAAATACTGTAATCCTGTCCTTTATTACAAATACTGTCATATACATTTCAATATCTAAGGCTTATACGTTATCTAGTTATGTAAATATTCTCTGCATGGCAACAACGAAAAGGCTTTCAATGTTGGTAATTTTTTTAAAAGTATGCTTATTAAAGCTTCCTTGCATCTTACAATCTCAGACAAGCTTATCTGATGGTCATTAAAGCACTGCTTTTTAAACACAGAGCAACAGGCACTGCAACAAAATGCATTTTCTGAATAATAAGAAGCACAATTCAACAGTATAAAAATATGACAGAAAACCAGAATATTCTGCAAAATCAAGGACAGAGGAAAAGCTACTGTAGTACTTGTGTCTACCTTGGATGGGGGGATACTCTGCACACTTACACTGCATAACTGTTCCTTGCCTTGCTTAGACACATCCAGAATCACTAGATGGGGGGGTGGGGTGCACCAAGTATGTCACAATTTGAAATGTCTCTGGCTGACGGTGATGGCCCTAACATATTTGTCATACCTCTCAACCTCAGAACAAGAAATCCAAAGCCATAAATAGAAGTGGGACAAAGGCCCAAACATAAGGACAGTTTTTACATTTTGCTCTTATAAACTTTAGGGTATGAAGGGTATGAAATCTGAAACTCAATGTCTGTCATTATTTAGTGACTTCATTCCTAAATGATTTGCCAGAAAACCACAAATTTTATGAGGAACAAACCAAAAAATAAGAAGCAAAAATCTATACATTCTGTGAAAATCTGGACAGTTTAGAGGTATAGTTCATCCGGGGCTGTCTTTGAGTTTGCCGCCTTTCCCCAATTATGTTTTCCATGTAGGCTTGGGACACAAGACAGCGTCATTTTTATCACTGCAGTTCTAAAAGTGCCTCTGGCCGTTTTTGTCACTGGGAAGTGTTGGTCCAAGGTGTAGCTTATATGTAGTCAAGAGATGCACCTCATGTTGTAATTTTGCAGAGAAGTTGAGTATATATATATATATATATATATATATATATATATATATATATATAATTTTTGCATGTGCTGAGATTATTTTTTGGTGCATGTGTGTTAATCTGTGGATGTTCGGTTTGTTGATCTTTTGCAGTCAACTTTACAGAGATTAACATATGGACTACTCAAGTGGATCCTTTGTGTGTGTGTGTGTGTATATATATATATATATATATATATATATATATATATATATATATATATGTGTGTATATGTATGTTGTTGTGTCTTTCGGCTTTTCCCGGTTAGGGGTCGCCACAGCGGAACTCCGGTCTGCTAGTGATTGGCAGTAGATTTTTACGTGCCGAGTTGCCAGCCCTGACGAAAACCTTCAAAGAAGGTATGCCCATTCATGCATGTCTCCACACAGAAGACGCTCTAGCTGAGAATTGAACAGGACAACGTCTTACTGTGAGGCGACAATGTTACCACAGCACCACCACCGCATATGTGTGTGTGTGTATAGATATATGTTTATATATGTATATAGTTAAAGCAAAGCTTGTAAAAACACATTTATTCTCTAAACATACTTTCTTCTAAAATAAACAATTCTGTTGACATCTCGTCAGAAAATACAAAAGAAATATTTTTTTATAAAAATGCATGTATGCTTGGACATGATAATACTGAATGACAAGTCAAAAACATTGAAATAAAATATTATCTTGTTGACAGATCAGTCCACCTTGGATGACAAATGAAAATGTAATAATTCACTTACACTTCAATTTGGAGAGTTGCTCCTCATCATGTTATAATATATAGTTGTATATGTATCCTAACCTACTAGTCTATAAATGGACAGCATCTATTCTTCCATGTATCATTCATATCCAAACAGTAGTTTGTCTGTGCCGAATAAAGGCTTGTTGCTTTGGAACACTACCTGGGTTTCATGACTTTTGGAAATTATTGTGACTGAGCTAATCAGCAAAGTTTTAAGACCACTAGTTCCCCTTTTTTTATTTTTTCCTCAACACTTATGGTGGTGAGGTTGGAACTAAATAGATTACTGTGCTTTTACATTTTCTTATTCATATCCAAATACTTATTAACAAAACAACGGACTATAAAACAAAAAGAAAAAATGCTACTCAGGAATCACGAACCAGAATTTATTACATCCAAAAACATATCAGTTTAAGTGCTTTTGTTCACTTTGGTAAGGATCTTCTTCAGAAACTTTCATCACTCACTCTTTACCCTGAATCTGCAAAAACACTTTTCTGTGCTGACATAAAAACCTATAATCTCAATGCAGCCACATCCCTGGAAAAGTAATGACAAACATTCAGATGGACACAGTATGTGCTTCTTTCATTCATTCTTACCAAAATAATTTGCATAATATAATTGTTCCTATGTCTTGATATAAGGCAACTACCAAACACGTTAGTTATACAGATTAGTTTTACATACCCCCCCCATTACTATTATACTGTCACCTCTTTGAAGTCAGTATTGTAATAATATACGTGTTTATCTAAACTTGGGTGGCACTTTTTTTTTCATTTTACTCAGTCTAATACAACACATCTCCACATCATAGTTGTTATCTTTGATAATGTTCTTCATCATAAAGAGATTTACTTGCTGCAAAGTCAGCCTTTTGGTATCAAACTATTTGGTTTCATAAAGACCTTTGCTTTAACACCTTTGCATGAAAAGATTCATACATTTAACATGGTATTACAAATACTATAGTCAATAAATCTTTATGATACCCCATCTTAAAAGTGAATCATTCACCAAACTAAGCCAGGAATTACCAAGGCAAAGGGCTTTGCTCTTATTGACATCCTAAGTTAATTTTAAGTGACTTTTGATGGTCTTTGATTCTAAGGAATATAAAAGCAGTAGTTCTAATTGATTAAAGCTCATGTCCCCCTTAACTCACCAGCCTGGAATTCATAGGCATGTGATTTTGCCCTTGTTATCATTTCAAAATGAATCTGGGCTTAGACTAAATGTGACATTGTTTAGAGTCACTAAAAGTGTAAACAATTTATGCAACTCCCATATAGCTTTTGTGGCTCCATAGCAAGGCAATATGGCTTTTCCTGAAATTATGCCATTGTAAAGTCCATTTTGACCATGCCAAGATGTATTTTTTGCCATCTAATTCTGCATGTACCTTCCATAATGTAGAAAAAGTGTCTAATAGTTGAGTACAAATGTGGCAGCTAACATTTTACCACTCCTACCTTCAGGCAACCATCTATAGAGCCAATAATTACAAACAAAATACAGTTCTGGATGTTTAAGCATCCACACTTGAAGTTATGTAGCCCTTCAAGCACTGTAATGTCTAAAGATTTTAACTGCTCACATGGATAATGGTTTTACCTGTGACATTACAAGTACCCACTAAAACAGCATAATTATCTTTACCCAACTTCAGATTTTGTCAGTATAAGTTAGAATATTTTGGCAAACATTCTCTTATTTGCTTATAAGTCTTTGAAACAGAAATAAGCTTTGAGCAGTATATTGGCAACTTATGATTGATTATGTTCAGTATTTGAGGTGTGTGGGGTCACCAGCATTCTCATGGGTCTTCACATGAATATATTAAGTGCGCTTTTCTTTCTGGTAGAGTTTAGAGTTCCTTACATACTCATTAATACAAAAAACAATGTATCAGGCCATTTTAGATTTGTTTCAGCACACACCTTAGTTTATTTTCTTCAAACTTTGATTAATCATTTCTACCAGACCTGAGGAGTAGAGCTGATGAGGAAAGTGTATGTCCCAGTTTGAGAAATACATAAATTATGCCTTATTTCAAGCACTTCCACCACATCTTGAGGAAGAAATAGTGCTTCATTGGGGGCTGGTTGGACTGTTGGATGAATCAGCAGGCAACCATTCTCATTAGCTCATGCTACAATCGGTGACTGGTACCTGAGGCAGCCTGAGAGTCAAGTGAATGAAAGCTGTAACAGTATGTGGAAATACCTGGATTGAGCCAGGACATTTTTTTCATTATTTATTTTTTAAATCAAATAATGCATTTCAGGGCTAGCCATCTGATGGTGCAAATATTGGCAGTAGGTGATTTGGTCACATTGACTAATATTAATGTGAGATCCCAAACTCATGTAAGAATGGGAAAAGCGGTGGGGTGTTGATGAGGATGACAAATGTGCAATACAATGTGATAGTGATCCTACTCAACTGCCGGACACTGCCATCAAACTGCAGCCTCTAGGATGGATGGTATTGTTTTTTAATAGAGCTGAATAATTGTGTGTGTGTTTGTATTTATGTGTGCATGAAATGCATGTGTATTTATGTGCTCTTGAATATGTGTTTGTGTGTGTCAGCATATGTATGTGTTCACGAATGTGTGTGTGTGTGTGTGTGTGTATAAGAGAGAGAGTATTTATGTGTGCATGAATGTGTGTGTTTGAGGAGTTGCAATATCTGTACTGTATAATTGCTTAGCAATGAGTTAAAGTGGATCTACTTTGGAAGCTCGAAGTTTCAAAACTTTGAACTTCATATGGTCAAGACCATGACATTGAAGTGTTGAAAGTTCAAAACTTTAATTAAAAAAAAAATAAAAACATTTTTTTTTAATGTTTATACAGGGGGCAAGCCCCCCAGCACCACCCACGTGGGGACTGGGTCTCCCACACCCCCTGCTAATTAAATATACCAACTCCAAGATCACACTACAGTGAAGAGAACAGTAAATATCCCATTCCACGCTGTATGGCGATCTCCATTTAAAACATTTGAAGTTTAAAAAATTTGATCTTCTGACGTTAACCATATGAAATTTAAAGTCTTGAAACTTTGAGCTTCCAAAGTAGACTCGTTGAAATACATTATAGAAAATCTTATTTATTCATTTATTTGGTCATGATGACACATCTGAGGTGTATATGGCAAGGTGGGTATAACTAGTGGTGAGATCTGTGAGTGCTGTGCATGTAGGGGAGCTATTACTGAATGCAGTGGCTGTGTCAGATAGCAGTGAGCTAAAATACATCACCATTGCAAGATTATTGTATTCATTCCTTTGAACACATTCAGACATCTGAAGTTTATCCACTTAAAGCAGGTGTAACTGGAATATCTGCATATTTACATATGTGCACATGAAAGTGTGTGTGTGTGTGTGTGTGTGTGTGTGTGTGTGTGTGTGTGTGTGTGTGTGTGTGTGTGTGTATGTATCTGAGCATGTGTTTGTAGGGGTTTGAAATGAGTTCCATCACAACAGTTTAAATACTGTGATGGGATATATATCACTGCAGCTATTAGTCATACATTTATTCATCCATTTGAACACAATCAAACATTTGAGTTATACACAGTCAATAAAGTGAGTATAATAGTTCATAGGTTCATACTAGGCTATCTGCCCTAGGGCATTTATAAGCCTAGCCAGAATGTGTTTGGCTTTCACCACCCATTTTAAATTTATTTTGCTATGCCCCTTTTTGAGGTTAGTATACTGTGCCTCTGTCTAACAGTGACACAGAAGTGATACCAGGGTAAACTCGATCTCCCATCCACTCATCAAGATTCCTCTTGAAGAGAGTCAATGAGGGACTCTGCCTAACCTGGACTGGGATTTTATTCCAGAGTGAAGGGAGCCTCTGGGTTATGAATCTGTCCCTCCAGCATCTCCTATTTATTTCAGTGCTGAGGTTCAAGTCTCTCGGCGTGTAGCACGATGGGATTTGGATTTTCTGAGGTGCAGCATGTCCATTAATTCTGGGTTGGACATGGCTTTTCAGGCAGAGATTCTGAACAGGCGGTATGCCACTGAGTAGAGCTGGAGTTTCTTTAAGGCAGCATATGGCATCTGTTTGAGCCCTTTGATCCTCTTTGTGAGGTTCTTTTGGGGTCTTTCCAGTTGCTGCTGTTGTCTTGTTAGGTACATCCCAAAGGGGCATTGTACTCAATTATGGGCCTGATGAGGATGAGTAAAGAGGCGATGACCTCCCTGATCTAGATGTGAATCCCTTCATGATTAGGTGGGCTGTATAAAATGTTTTCTAACCACTTTGGCCACGTGGTTGTTAAATGAGAGATTGCTATCAACTTGGGTCCCCAGGTCCCTAATTACTTCTTCTGTACTTAATGGATTACCGCCTATGTGGTAATTTGTGGGCACTTTGTTTTGCCAAAGGGGATGACTATACACTTTTGGCATTTATCTTGAGGCCATGGCTCTGGCACCAGTTGTCTGTTTCTATGAGGCCCTTTGGAGGATGCTTGTGTCAGCTGGAGAGTCGATTATGGTGCCCAGTTTGCAGTCATCTGCGAACTTGGTCAGCCACAGTCCTTCCGTGTTGGCCTGTGAAATATATACCGAACAAGAGAGGTCCCAGGACTGAGCCTTGTGGGACACCACTTGTAACTGGTTTGGAGTCTGACATGGCTCCAGCAATTCTAACCATGTGGGTTCTGTCCTTGAGCCAGTTTGCAATCCATCTAGTGACATAGGGGTTTATATTTAAGCTGGTGAGCTTATCTATAATGCCCGAGTGGGGTATTGTATCGATCTGAGATGTCAGGGGGGCAGCTCTCTGCTGGGATAGATATTTGCCCTTTTGGTGGGGAGGGAGTTTCGCTGAACCTGTCAGCTAGGATGTTGGCAATGTCTGTGGGTTCAGTGAATTTTTTGTCATTTTGGACTAATTCTGAGCATATCTGGGAGTTACCACCCAGGTTCCTAACATAACTAAAGAAAGCCTTGTGATTATCCTTAGTGTCCTGTGCAATTTTTCTCTCGAAGCTGGCCTTAGACAATTTTATGAGTGCCCGTAGTTTTTGCTAATACTGATCAGTGATGCCTTCCCTTTTGGGATTTTGCTCTATCATTTAGTAGCTTCCTCCTTCTATTGTATAGTTTGTTTATGGCTGGGGTCCACCAGACAGGACGTCTGCCTTTGGAGGATTGGGTCTTGGTTTTATTTGGGATCGCATGATCCATGCATTCCTGAAGGTGTTCATAGAATGCGTTTATAAAGGATTCGGTCTGGACCATATTTTCCACAGACCCGGGGGCTTTGAAGGATTCCACCTCGGTTTTGAGGTGTGAAATTTGCTTTAGAGAAGTTTTTCACTGTGGTTTTCTGGGCAGGGGGTGGGGTCGGGATGTGAATATCCAGTGAGATTAGTTTATGGTCTGATCTTACCAGTGAGGGATACACTTCTGGTCTAGAGCATAGAGTCCCCATGTTGGTGATGATCAGGTCCAGTATGTTTTCCCCTCTTGTGGGAGTGGTAACAAGTTGTCCCATAGCATTTGAGTTTATAAATTCCAGGAATTATGTCTCTTTTCATGTAGTCCAGGGAGGTACGTCTCAGGTCATTCACACCAGCATGGACAATGACTGAGTCATATTTGTACTTGCCTTGGAGTGACCTGAGTGCTTGTGTTATGTGGCGGATCCTAGCGCCTGACAGGCTGCTCACCGTGACCCTCTCCTTGTTCAGCCTGGTGAGCGGGACGTCAGTGTGCCTGATGATAGAATCACCTATTACAAGTGTATCAGGTGTGTTGTTTAGTCTTAAGAGCTGTGACTGTCCGGCACACTGGCTTTGTGAGATATGTGTTGCACGTGTTTTGTTTTGGGGTAGCGTTGCTTGGGTGTCTGCTTTGGAGGTCTCTGCTGCTTAGGCAGATCTTTATTTAGAGCCTCGAGTATGTTTTTGTGTGATTATGTGTTTGGTTTGCTGTCGCGGTAGGTCTATGTGAGACTGGAATTGTAGTGAGTGTGGTTTCCTTCTCCTCCTGACTGGTTATGCCAGTACTGAGTTGAGAGAGCTTAGCCTCCAGTTTGGCTATATGGTTGCATCTCTCACATGTGTTGGAATTTGTTGGGAGGAGGAGAGGGTTGTCTGTGTACATGAGGCAGTTGTAACATTGCCTCAAGATTCCTAGATTCACCAGCTGGACCGGAGAGGAGATTGACAACTGACCTTTGGACATGCTAGAATAATATTGGGAATTCCTTAATAATTGAAAACAAGGGCCAGTGGGGAGTGTGGGTGTAGTGCTTTTAATTTTTAGTGCTGACTTGTATAATTGCTTTAGCGAGCAAGTGCCAGGTAACTTAAGTGCAATGTGTTACAGGTAACTTAAATGCAAAAAACGACAAACAGTAACTTTCTTTCAAGTGAAACAAGGAAATAAGTACAGTAAGCAATGCAGATATCACTAGTGATCCACAGAAGTGCTGAGAAGCCGCGTATTAGGAGGAATTAGCGTTCCAGGGAAATAATAAGCAAACAAACAACAAGCATATAAACAAAGCTAGATTCAGCAGGCCTGGATCTAGTCTATGCTACAGCAAACAAGGTGTACCAATTTCAGTAAGATACAGTTCAAATATTCAGGCACTATAAACCTTTAACCAGAAATTCCCAGCTCAGAAGGGCAGATTCCAGCCTCTTCTCCCACAAGAGTGCAGACCATGAACCTTCTTAATGTAAAATAACTGGCCTGAAGCCCAAGTGCTTAAACCAGAACTAATACACTTTAAGAATAACAGACACTGGGCTCTCAATCAGCAGTTCCCAACTTAGAAGGATGAAAGCTATCTGTCCTGTCACCACAGTGCATGCCACAAACCTTCCTAATGTAAAACAAATGAGAGCATATATGTAAAACAAATGAACATATATTTGTTTTTGTATGCATCTGTTGTGCATACATACTGGTGAGTTGTGATGGTTAGTAGTATGTATCTAACAGCCACAAACTCAAATATATTTTCATGACTATTATGTATTTATTCCTTCATTTGATCACATTCAGACATCTTATATGCACACTGTCAATAAGGGGTTGTATTTGTTGCACATTTATCTACATATGTGCACATTGTGGGTATAATGGGGTGCACCATGTGTATCTGATAACAGTAAGTTTAAATATATCACTGTCACTATTATTTCTACAGTTATTCATTTACTCAGTCAGCTTAAGTTTTCAGTTTCTAGAATAACAGTAATTGATGGGTACATGTGAGTGAGTGTTGGGGGGGGGGTGTTCCAGTTGACTATATATGTCTGACAGCAGTACACTGAGATTACTTACTTTGCCCATTATTTTTATATCTGTTCATTTGAGCAAAATTTTGCATTTGAGGTATACAGTCAGTAAAGCAGCTCTCATTGATGGGGAAAGAACATGTTTGTCAAGGATATGCACTGACCCCCTGCTGTCATTTGAACACAGTTAATAATCATTGACCTGTGCTGTCAAGGCTAATATGCATTTGAGCAAAGCAAGCTAAAGTTATTCCTGTGATCATATTTATCTGATCATAACCAGACATCTTAGGTGTATATAATCAATAAAGTGACGCTTAGGTGTATATAATCAATAAAGTGACTCTTAGGTGTATATAATCAATAAAGTGACTATACTGAGTGGATATTGAGACAGTTGGTGAATGAAAGTGACCAACCCCACCTGTTGTCTGATCACAATTAAAAAGTAATCGACCTGTCATTATGTAGCCAAACTCCACTCCATAAAATCCCTCTCATTGCTTTGAAGTCACCTGTGAATGCTATATGGCAGTAAGTTTCCTGACTGATGTAGACCACAAAGTAAAAATGTGAAGCAGGCAGTTCCATGTATTATGTATTATGTAAAACTCCACTAAGATGAGGCTGGACTAACTTGTTATATAGTGGTGCAGTGCCTGTTAAGAGAAACAATAAGGATTACATAAAGTTAGTTAGCAGAAACATAAGTGCAAATCAGAGCACACAGAAATGTACTGAACTTTATTCAGTGTGAGCAGTTTGTCATCTTCGGTGATCTACAATATGGTGGAAGATGCTGACACAGACTGCAGAAGCCAGCAAACACATAAGCCACTACTGTCTTCATATTGTCTCAAAGGAGGAAAAAGGCTGCATAGCTATGCTTATCAGAGTGATGCAGTTTGTCAAGTAAACGAGTCTGCAAGTGAGTTTAAGAAGCTGGAACAATGGAAACCAACAGAACATCAACTACTATTCCCTTAGAACTGCCTAGGGGAGTTGGAATGTTGTACAACCACATAGTATGTAGGTGAAAATAAATGAAAAAAAATGAAGCCTGATGCAACTTTAAGCCTTACACCAGTACATAAAGAGACATGAAAATATGCTTGTTAAAATTCAACATGTGGATGACCATTGTTTCTCATCTGCCAGCAAATTGTATATATATTTTATTCTTCCACATGTTTCCTATATTTTGTAGTACTAAATAATTGTGTTTGACTTGTATATACATGCAGGCAAACACAGAAATTTTATTTTTTATAGTTATCTGTAACAATATTATGGAATATAACTGCAGATAAAAGGAAATAAAAACAGGTGATAGTCCACCTACACTATGGCTGTCGTTCTCTGTTTTCCCTAAACCAAGATTTGATCTGTTTATGTAGGTGCCCACTCTCATTTTAATAATCAATTTATTTGCGCTGGTGAATACCTACCATAACAGTATTCTGTACCAGTAATGATCAAATATGTCTTTCTCTCAAAATCACCATCCAGGTAATAGAGCAACAGACACCCCTATCTATTTTTTTTTCCAAGTCACACACAACTGCAACAAATTTTCAGGCCAAGAGCAAAACTGAAACTGTTAAATAGAAGGAGCTTGAGTAGTAAGAGTGCAGGCTTAAAACACTGTAATTGTTATTGGGCATTGCAGTGTGTATGTTATTTTACTAAACACTTTTATAAGTCATTTATGCAAAAGAGAAAATATATCAGTTCTTATGTCTTAATATTATACAGTCAATGTTTAGTTATGAATTACTTAGAAATAAAATTGAAATAAACTGGGCTTAGTCTTTTATATTATTTATCCTATAGCATGATCTTGCACAAATCTGAGTACTTACAACAGCGCACATATAATTTTCTCCATTCTAGTAACACTGACTTAAATCTTTTATTCCATTCTATGCCTTATTTCAACAAATATTAATAACAAAAACTGTAATATTAACTGAAGCTGTCCTGCACTAAACCTCCCACACTGCAAATGTCCCATCGTTACAAAGAATGCTGTCTTGAAGAAAACATCTGTCAGCGGAATCCAGCCAAACTTCATATCGTCCTATTTATAAACAAATGAAAGTAATGAATTAATTCATTCTTTGCTTTGTGGCTAGTAAAACAAACCCATACCTGTGACACTTAAACCAGCTGCTTTTCTGTCCATCCTTGCAGTATCCTTCCCCTTGTCTTCAATCTGAAACATTTAGGAAATAAGAACAAAATAAGTGATCGTCGAAGACTGTTCTGTGGATTTGTCTCTCTTTTCCAACATTGTACAAATGACAGTTACTATATATATATATATATATATATATATATATATATATATATATATATATATATATATATATATATATATAAGCTCAGGGGTATGGGGTAGTTTGCTGATCTCTGAAAAACACTTGTTTCCCACTTTCCTGTTACTTCACATGTAACAGGCAGTTTTCCAGGATGTATGAGTGAAACCTTGCAATGGGATGGATCTTGGTGTGATCTTCCATAAAAGAAGCTTTATAATACTGTTACTAGCTTACAGAGAATCCAGTGACTAGCCTCCTGCCCCTGACAACTTCTTGCTATGAGAGACCATTTGTAATCTGTTTCATTGGTTACGCTATATATTACAGTATTTTCTATATTAAGTATAACGCACTTCTCTGAAATCATCTTTATAACATCACACACACACACACACACATATGTATATATATATATATATATATATATATATATATATATATATATATATAGACATACAACAAAAGTAGTATGCATATATTTCCAAAAAGCCCCTAACGGTGCAATGCAATAGAATCAGTACAAAGAGAGTGTCCAAAAACATCTCAAAAAGTTTATTTTGTTTTCTTTCTTCTTGCATCATTTTATGGTCCTTCTACCTGGTGGCCTATGTCCATCTTCTCGTCTGCTTACATTTCCTCCCCCACTGAGCTTTCTACAACATGCTGGGGTTGGCATGGAACCTAAGCACATCCCAGGAGCCTTGCCATTGCCTTCATCTTAAGACTTTATTACTTATGAAATATCATGTTAATCCCCCCTCCTGTTGTGGGGCAATAGTTTTCTCCAACAAGCTGGCATACAGTAAGGATGTGTGGTGTGTTCCCCAGCTATCTATCAGCTCATTCAAGTCCACCACCCTTTCTTCTCCTTGCAGTTGCCACACACAGCATGTTTAAATGTGCTGGTTCTGTGCTGTTTATGTGTGTGTGTGTGTGTGTGTGTGTGTGTGTGTGTGTGTGTGTGTGTGTGTGTGTGTATATATTATATGTATGTATGTATGCACAGACACCACACACACACACATGCATATATATCTATATTTATATACCATCTGTATGTGTGTGTATGTATATATATATATATATATATATATATATATATATATATATATATATATATATTATATATATATATATATATATGTGTGTGTGTGTGTGTGTATGTATATATATATATATATATATATATATATATGTGTGTGTGTGTGTGTGTATGTATATATATATATATATATATATATATATATATATATATATATATATATATGTGTGTGTGTGTGTGTATATATATATATATATATATATATATATATATATATATATATATACATATATATATGTGTGTGTATATATATATATATATATATATATATACACACACACACACACACACACACACACACACAAACACATATATAAACTAGGAAATGAGCAAATCTGTTTCACACCATTTATCATCTGTCTTCATTTTAAAGCCTTCTCAATCTTCAAGCCAAACTCCTGGAGCATAAAACCACTTGCTTATTAACCGTCATTGTATCCTAAAAAGAATTTTGCTCTTGAAGTAATAATAATTGCTATTCCTGCTATATAGCAGAAAGCAGATCATTATTTATATTTTCAGTGTGGCTCCAGACTCATCCTACTCAGGAATGGCACTAAAATAACTTGTCTATAAAGAACATTTATTTCTGCTCATTCCATTATCACAGTACATTTCACTCCACTTACAGTGCAGCTCTACACCAGCCTGTCACTTTCATTCCCGTACTTCTTTCAAGCATTAACCAGGTCGCTCTTCATCATAAACAGCAGAGTACTCACCGAACGTAAATATTTAACTCAGAATTCCTCTGGATTGGAGATCATCTGCACCAGAATTGCACATTTTGAGTTTATGCAGTCTTCCACAATTTGCTTGAATATATAAAGCAGTTTGATTTTGGCCAGCATTCAATAAATATACATATTTATAACTATGCTTCATAACTTTGACTTCGTCACCACTGAGTTACACAAAATGTCCTCATACATCCCCTAGGCAGTCAGGATCTGGTTCATTAAATCTGATAAGCTTATCGAACCATGAAGTTAAAACTTCCTGTATACCTTAATAAGAAACACATTTAAAATCCATATTTATTAAAGACATCACCCATATAATTCACCATGAATGTAATGAGCCTATTCTCAAATAGTGGGCCAGTTGCCATATGGCTAATATTAACTATGCCTTCATTGTAGAAAAAAAGAAATTGCATAGCATTTCATCTATAGACCTGGTGGATAAAATTGTACAAATTCACACTATCAAAAAGGATATTCAGCATACCTTACCCACCAGTTCTTAATATAATGAAATAGCTTGTGTAGCCCCTTCTTTTCCTGACTGACATATGCTGAAATCATTCATACCTTGTATCCTTAGAAAACAAACGTACAATACAGGAGGTGATGCAACACTCTCCATTCCTAGCACAGTGAACATTTATATACACTTAAGTAGCTTGTGAAAAGCATGTACATATCAGCTTACAGTTTCCTCAATGCCTACATACAGAATAAGTTTTAAATTATAGTGTAGGTAAACATTAAAATCCCAAACTCAATTATTTTCTCACATGCAGCATTCTTTCAAACCCACCAGCACTATGATTAAAACAAACATTTGGCTTCAACTAAATAAAATGCTATTCTAATGTGGTACTCCGTAATCAGTAATAAATGACCTCAGACTAGACATGTTTTGTCTTTAGAGACATTCATCAGTAAAATTAATCCTTGTCTCCAATCAGCACTTTTTTTTTACACAGATAGTGCAGGAGCCTCTACCCCCTATTATTTACTAACATATCACCATTCACTCAATTTGCAGTTTTACAATAACATGCCGTTCTGAAAGCCATGCGTGAATGGGCGTGCCTTTGTTGAAGGTTGGACATCGAGCTGGCAACTCGGCACCATAAAAAAAAAAAAAAAAACTACTGCCAATCATTAGTGGACCGGAGTTCTGCTGTGGTGACCCCTAACCGGGAAAAACCGAAAGACAAACAACAACATATAAAATACATCCTAAGTTATTTAACAAAACATTATAATCACTGAATATGTGAGAAGACTGTCACATTCAAAAGATATATAAGTTCAGAAAAGTTGCACATAAGACAAGATGTGGTTGTTCTCTTTACTACCCCCCCCCCACAAAAAATAATCTCATGATATGTTTAGTTTGTCTTACCAAGTCACAGCAACAAAATGAACTTCAAACGTTTGTAAAGATGAAGGAAGAACTCTAACCACAAATTATTCCTTACTGTACATTCCTTCTACCCAAATCAGAATTTTAATAATACTATACAGGAAAAATAGCAAATCGCTTTATCTAACAAAATATAATAAAATCAAAAGAAAACACTGCAGTGTGCACCATCTGAGAGAGACTTTTTAAGACATTGGTAGTAAGGTGCAGATAAATGGCTACAGGGCTTATGTTTGAAAGCACAGAATGGTAAAGAATACCCAAGACTTTATTCTAAACCTATTGCAGGAAACTAAGAAAGTGTATGGCTGATAATTACTAAAGATATAAGGAATTCCCAATGCATAGAGTAATCTTCTGATAGTCCATAATATCTTTGTCTTGGGGATTTCAGCTATTTTAATATACACTTGGAGAACTATAATTGAAGTATGATACATGTATCCTGGCTTTGTGGCATAAATGGACAGTTTTGACTACACTCCAGACACCCCAAGCCAGATTATAGGCTTTGGGCAACTTCAAAAAAAAAATTAGAAACCATAGCTAAGGATAACCATAAGGCATTCTTCAGCTATATCTGTAACCTAAAAAATAGGACCCAGACGTGTGCTGAACTACCTGTGGGTGGTATCACACACTGATCCTGAGAAAATAGCTTACCTATTAGCTGACAGGTTTGGTGAAAATTTCAACTCCTTGTCCTCTCAAAACATTCCACAAAGCATTCCCACTATATCTTACCCACCTTGCATCTCCAAAGTGCAAGTCATTAATGCTCGCTCCAAAGCCAAAAACACAGCCTGTATGGGACCAGATGACATCCCAGTTTGGATTTTAAATTATCTAAAACATGAGTTAGCAACTCCAGTAGGTACTCTTTTCAACCACAGCCTGAGTACTGGTTTTGTCCGTGCTGAATGGAAAACAACAAGCATCATCCCCTTTCATAAAGGGGATACAGCAATAGACCCTGGGAACTACAAACCCATAAGCATAACCAGCCTTATCTGTAAGGTCATGGAACAAATCATCATGAACATTATAAATAATGAAAAAAGGAACTGGGGCAAGCAACGCAGCGCCCAAACAGAAGTACTAAAAAATCCTTTAATAACAACATTAAAGGATTTTTTATTACTTCTGTTTGGGTGCTGCGTTGCTTGCCCCAGTTCCTTTTTTTCCTGTTTTGAGAAGTTTGTGTTTGCCTACAGTTTGAGATTATAAACGATGATGTAGGTGATCTATAAACCCTTGATCCGACACAGTATGGTTTTGTCAAAGACAGGTCAGGCCTGTTAAACTTAGTGGACTTCTTTGAAAATAGCACCAGAGCCACAGACAAAGACAAATCTCTGCATACAGCCTAACTTGGTTTAGCCAAGGTCTTTAACAGGATCCCATATTTGAGCATCATTGATAAACTCTCCCAGTTGAATATCAACTCTTATGTCATCAAGTACTGGCTCACCGACAGATCACATACAGTTGAAGTTGGGGACTTTACCTCAACCAGCAGACCTGTCACCATTGGGGTTCCACAGGGGTCATTGCTGGGCTTCTTATTGTTTGGAATATACTTAGAAGTTCAGGCCAAAACAGAAGGGCTTTGGCTGATTAAGTTTGCTGATGACTGCAAATTAGGTGCAGTCATTAAATCCCCAATGTCAATATACTTTAAGAAGAACTTACACAAACTAATGATTGGTGCCAAAGCCATGGACTCAGTACAAAAAAATGCATTTTCATACCCTCCGGTAAGAATGATATCTCTGCAAACTATCATATAAATAATAAAGTAACAACTCAGTAGTGTGAGATTTGAGAAAGCAAGTTGACTGTAGCCTAAACTTTGACCACCATGTGTCTACCGTGGTAAGGAAGGCATTCTACATCACACACTTCATTAGCAAAGGCATTGCCTCGAGTGAAAGAGGTCATAACACCCCTGTACTTGACCCTCATCAGGCCAGTAATTGAGTACAGTGCTCCCATTGGTATGAATCTTACCAGGCACCTGCAGCAGTTTGAGAGTCCTTGGAGATTTCTAACCAAGAAAATTCAGTCTCCAGTACGTCATACACTGACAGAATGAAATCACTGTCACTGTACTCAGTTGCATGCAGGTTACTTAGAGGAGACTTGTGCCTGGCCTACAGAGCAATCTCGGATCTGAACCTAATGGAAAAGCTGCACATCTGAAGTCAAATGGGACAAGGGTCACCTGCTCCAGGGACCTTAATCTGGCCTGCAATATAAATAGGACCTGCTGGAGTGAGAGATATGTCTCTCAGACATTACCACTCCTCTGGAAAAGGCTACAAGTTCACACAAAACAAAGCCCCTCTATGACCCTGTTTAAGCATAGCTTGGCTGACTGGATGGGAAACCATAAATTTCTTCTGGGGATTTTTCACCTATGATCCTCCTAGATATGGACAGTCATTGCTAAATAACATCTTGAGTTTAGGCAAAATCCTTTATATTGCATTTCTTTAGTATTATATTGGGGACAGACAGCTAGGCTTATAAAGACCTTTGGGTCCCTAAGCTTATAAAGACCTTTGGGTCAATAGGCCAGTAACCACCTATGAACCTATAAAGGGCTAGGTTAGGAGTGAGAATAATAAGTCAATGCTAGCTCGCATTCTGCGAAAAGGGAGGCATCTAGCCCTGCTGCTAAGGGGTTTAACCAGCCTTTTTCAAATTATACTCTAAGGTCCTGCACTGCTACACCCCCCCCCATTAATGATGGCCTTGTCTGGCCATATGTGAAATAGGTCTCTAGGTGAAGGGCTCCTTGATACCTCTCATTGCTGGCCACTGGCTCCCCCCACAGCCCCCATTGCCTCCACCCTGTGTCCCCTTTCACCACTATGGCATCCTCACATTATCCAGATTACTTTTTTCTACTTTTTAACATATTTTTCTTACTTTTCTCCTTTTTATTCATTATTTCAACATAACTGTATAAGATGTTACTTTAGTAATTGTGGAGGAAATAAATGAAATAAGCTGTGTGTGTCTGTGGGGATACTAGGTTCCCAGAAGCCATTGAAATTGTGGATGTTCTGAAATGCACTTTGCACCCCCCCCCCAAACATTTTGATCCAGTGATTTTCTAAACAAAAGTCATGACTAAGGAAAGAAACTCTTTATTTTCTCCTACGTCCTTGCAAAATGCTCTAATTAGCCAAAAGTGAGCTGTAATAACAGCAGAATAAATGATCATATTATTCCAGAGAGACATCATGGGGTTGCAAATTATGTGGAATGCACTTTAGAGTTATGTTCCAACTTTTGATCTAACAATAGCATGAACAAAAACTATGACCAGAGAAAGAAACTGAGTGTTACTTTTCAACTTTGATTTTCTCCTGCATTCTTTCAATACACCCAAACTGCCCATAAGTGCACTGTAATAACTGTGGAATAACTAATCAAATTAAGCCATGAGGCTACAAATGCCCTGAGGTTTGTTTTAGACCTATTTATCAACCTTCTGGTCCAGTGATGGCCTGAGTAAAGCCATGATAAAAAAATAAATTTAGTCTTTTTTTTCTTTCAAAGCAAATTTGCGTTTAACAAAACGGCAGTTCACAATAAAATGCTTGTGAAAATACATAAATATCTGTGATTAAAATCAAAGTCAAAGTAAACTTTATTGTCATTTAGAACTACACACATGTACCCTAAATGAAATTTCGTGCAACGGCTCAATACTTGAGATTACAAAGATAAGTAAAACAAGACATACAAGTAGAAGAATAAACATAACTAACAAATACAATACTACTCCCAATACATGCAAGAAAGAGCAGAGACATTTACCAACACTCATATATGAAAAAATACCCTCCCCTGAGTTAAATTAACTACCCTATTTAAAGTAATACAAACCACACTACAGACTGAAATGCCCAAGTTATTTGTCTAATATTGCACTTGAGTGTGTTAAATAATACGTACTGTGGATATTCTGACAAAGGGAGATACTGCCAGCACAGCTATCTGGAATTTTGTAAATAATTCTATGTCATTTGTGAATATAAACATGATCTATATAAGATTCTTATGTTACAAATATATTAGAACTGTATGCCATGTGTATATCAGCCTGGTCTGTACAGACGTGTGTTAAAAAAAAATAGTTTATAAAGTGCCTGTACTTAAAATGTACCCACAGTGTGTCCTACAGGAACGTACAACTATCTATTGCAACTGTTTAAATGTATATATTTTAACAGTGAAAACTGGAATACAGGAGGTTAACTTCAGAAAAATAGCTGAAATTAAATTACTTTATAGACCAGGCTGGAGCCATAATGTCTGTGCTGAGAAGCTTTCTCTAATACCTTTGGCTAGGGTTCACCTTGACTGGGAGTCTAGAAAAGGAAGCAAGCAAGTAGGTGTATTTGAGGATATGCTTGCAGCTCTCCTGATAGGGAATTATTTTGATAATGCAGTACCTTGTGTGTGGTGACATGCCTAGTCAGGTTTGGAGACAAACATGTGGGTCTGTTAGCCTGGGGTGGACCCAGATAGACCACACACTTGAAGCCAGGACTGGTGAGGTGGTTACTTCAGAGAGGGAGCTACCCTGTAGCAGTCAGATTGAAGGTGAGCCGCAGCTGCTTGTGGGTATTGATGCTCCCTTGGACAGAGTGACTGCAAGGGCAGAGGTGAGTAGTAGTACCCAGGCTGACAGTGAGGCACCGCTGTCAGAGGATGCCAGACTTCCTGTGGAAAGGGAGCTGTGAAGGGTTAGAAAGAGAGAGTTGAGACAGGCTCAGCTGTCAGACCTTACTTTACAAGGCTTGAGGGAGGTAGTCAAAGAGGCACCTGATTCTCAAGGAAAGGGGGAATCTGTGTTCTGGGACAAAGGGTTATTGTACAGAGACTGGACCCCTGAGGGAGGGCTAAAAGGTGAGAGAATACAACAGTTGGTAGTGCCCAGAGCCTACCATCTGGCACTTCTAGCCATAGCCCATGACATTCCCTTTGCAGGTCATATGGGCATAAAGTGTACAAAGAGAAGTATTATGCAGGACTTTTATTGACCTGGGATTTCCAGAGATGTAACCGGGTACTGCAGGCCCTGTGAGCAGTTTGAAAAGGTAGGCAAGACAGGAGACAAGGTCAAAGCTCCTTTGGTGCCTTTGCCTGTGATTGAGGAGCCATTTCAGAAGTTAGCTATGGATATTCTGGGGTCTCCGAGTACCCCAAGTTCCACAGGGAAGAAGTATATCCTAGTGGTAGTAGAGTATGTTACTAGATACCCTGAGGCAGTGGCTGTGTCCTCCATTGGGGCAGAAAAGGTGGCAAATGGTTTGTTAGAGATTTTCAGCAGGGTAGGCTTCCCAAAAGAAAAAAAACTGACTGGCAAAGGTGTCAATTTCATGTTAGATCTGCTGGTTTGTCTGTGGAATCACTGCAGGGTGAAACACCTAAAGACCACCCCCTACCATCCCTAGACTAATGATCTTTTGGAGAGGTTAAGCTCTACACTAAAGACCATGCTACAGGTATTTGCAGACCAGTTTAAGAGGGAATGGGACAAATATTTGCCCAATCTGTTGTTTGCTTGCAGAAAGGTGCCCCAGGAATCCACAGTTTTTCACCATTTGAGTTGCTGTATGGCATAGGGTGAGAAGACCTCTAGATTTGATTCGAAAAGAGTGAGTGAGTGTGAATCCCACAATGTGTCTGCTGTGGCATATGTCTTAAACCTCAGGATAAAGCTCAGGGATCTTATGAGCTTGGCCCAGGAGAGCCTGGCAGAAGCCCAACAGCAGAAAAAGGTCTGGTATGACAGGAATACTCAAGCTAGAGAGTATGCTGTAGGGCAACAGGTTATGGTTCTCATTCCTGTTAGACACAACAAGCTGCATGCAGCTTGGTAGGGGTGCTTCAAAGTGGTAAGGAAGGCCAGTGCTGTTAACTACATGGTAGAACTGTTAGGTAGGAGGCTGGGCCACAAACTGTACTATGTTAACACCATAAAACTTTATCATGATAGGGAGGCCCTGGTGCTAATAGAAGGAAGGAGGAGTCTGTGGGGGATCTATGACTGCAGGGAGCCATCCAGCAAAATCCCAAGTTACTATGATGGAGCCTAGGGTTGCAGGCATATGATATGACAGTGCAACACTGTACTGGGTCAGCATTGCAAAGGCAGCTGGAATCGTAAGACAGGGTATGGGGTAATGTATTCCCATATAGGATTATCCCTGTCAAGCAAGGTTTCTTAAGCGTCACTTGAAAAACAAGCTTGAGTCTTTGAGGAGGGGAAGAAGTGTGACAAAGGGAGATACTGCCAGTACAGCTATCTGATATTTTGTAAATAATTATATGTCATTTGTGAATATCAACATGATCTATATAAGATGCTTGTGTTACAAATGTATTAGAACTGTATGTCATGTGTATATCAAATGGTTCTGTACAGACGTGTGTTAAAAAGGTATTTTATAAACTGCTTGTGCTTAAAATGTAACCACAGTGTGCCCTACTGGAATAGAGCATGAATGTACATGCACTATTGTAACTGTTTACATATATATTTACAGTGGAAACTGGAATAGAGGAGGTTAACCTCAGAAAAATAGCTGACATTAAATTACTTTATAGGCCAGGCCAGAGACATAATGTCTGTGCTGAGAAGCTTTCTGTACTGTCTTCGGAGTGAACTGATTACTACCTCTGAAAGTATGAAGGAATACAATTGTTTTATGACTTCAGGCATCTGCCAAAGATCCAATGTCTCTGTATTTTCACAGGTAGATGCTAAATACTGCCAGCATCTAGCAGTGGGGGTTTAACCTGGGGTAGAGTCAAATGACAAGAAATGATGTCATTCTGCAAGCTATCCCAGCAGTAATATTTGAGATATTAATCTGAGAACTCTCAGAGAGAGAGTGCATTCTGTATTCTGTCTTGGACCTGACAAGAGCTATTCACCACACATCTGCCTTGCTCTGTAAGTTTCTAGGGAATAGTATACTTATTTCAGATACAGTCAGGAATATAACATAGCTTAGTTTAGATATTTTTCTTTATTTATTATGTTCACCTAGTTCAACTCTCCCTTGCATCTCACAGCTTGCTTGTTTATCACAGTTCACCTGGTAAGTCTTGACCCCCAACACATACTCACGCCACAAGCACAGAAAGTGTGTATTAAAAGGAACACATTACAGAGTGACAGCTTGACAGTCTGAGTAGGAGGGCTGATAACAGAGTGCAATATAATGAAAATCAGTACATTTGGGAGGTATGTACAATAGTACCTTGTGACATTCTTCTCTTATCATGGGTACTTTTACTCAGAGAGGGGGAAAAAACTTGTAAATGCACCCTTGATTGACTGGCATAGTAAGCAGCTGCCTAGCTGACTTGCATCTAAGGGCAGCCATGATGGTGACCCACCTACAGCAGTCAGTGGGGAGGGGGTGACCTTAGATGAAATGGAGCACTCTCTGCCTTACTCTCTTGTTTTTTTTTTTTTTTTCTCTCCATCTGTTCAGGACCCTCTAACTGGCCAAAATTTTACTACAACAAACAACAATTAAGCCTGGGATAGTGGGAAGTTTTAGATGGTCTGCAATGAACTTTAGAGCTTTTTTTTTTAACCTTTCATCTAATGATGGCTTCAGCAAAAATCATGAATATAGAAATAAATTGTCTTATTTATTTCTTTCATGGAAGAAAAAAGGTACATCCAATGCATACTCTTCAAAACTGAGAAAGTAGTTTCCACATTAACACAGAAGAGAGCTGTTTGCAAGTACACACAAATCATATCTAGGAATACTGCCTTCATCCCTTGTCTGTAAAAATATAAGGCAGTTACCTTCTGTGTATCCCTCTGGTATTAAAATGGGACGAAAGCCACTTATTGTGTACACTGCTGATGTCTGACCGTGATGGAAAGTGAAACAAATTACGCTGAAATCTTAAATACACTGCAACATGCCACACTTAAGATATAAGCATAAGTCGTATTAGTGACAGGTGTCTGAAACAGTAAAGAAATCAGTCTCTGTTTTGAAAAGATAAATGCATATACATTTTTGAAATCATTTTAGTTTGAAGAAAGTGTGAGAACTGATTGTCAATTTGATTTGAGTTTAAAGAGCTATGGATACACGATGATTATCTGCAAAAGTTATATCTGTTTACCAAGTTCTGTCTTCACTTCCTTCTTTGAATAAAATAATTATATTACTGAAGATATAATAGCTGCTTTTTAACTTAATTTTATTAAAAAAGAAAACTGAAATAATATACACAATTAGCACTTAAAAAGATATCACAGCTTCTGAGAATACAAAGTAACGTGCAGGAATATCAGCTAGCATTTCTGCAAACAACAAACCACACTCTCACAAACTCATAAATCAGACCCAACATGCTAAAAAGTAATTAAACTAAATTAATACCCGATATATTTATCATCTTTGACTTCTCCTTGTCTGGCTGGGCTTTCATTGTTAAGAAGACCTGGTAAAAACTTTCACAAAATAAGTGCTTCAATGCAGTCGCTAGAAGAGCCAGCTAATAGATGTCAAAAGATACTAGCTTCGTAAGCCATTAAAAAAATACACCAGCTTCATTTCACTGGATGAATGCATCCCCTTCTCCTTGCAGCTTGTCTTTCGCAATCTCTCTAATGTCTTGTTGGTAAATAGGTGTGGCCATGGGACTCTTGTTCTGGCTGGAGAAGGAAGAGATCAATCTGTTGTCTTCCATAACATGAACAAATGGACTAGCTGGGCATAGGAAGGTAAGTTAGTGGGCAGGTTGTGTGAGAAGATAAAAAGTAAACTGTCAGGCAATTAACACAGAGATTAAAGGCTCTGGGCTGTAAATGAGTTACTTCCTGTATTCAGAAACATACAGAGTTTGATACCTTCCACCTGCGTTTCCTACCATGTAACTCTAAGCAAGTCACTTAACAAAGCGATGTCCCTGAGTCGGCCCTGAATAGGGACTCGGTCCAGCAGGGTTATCCAATTATAGAAAAATTAAATAAATTAAACAAACCAATAAATAATGCATAGTTATTTCTGTATTTCATTAACAGGAGTAGTCTATAAGTAGAAACAGCATTCTTGATATAGTATTAACAAACATGACCAGTCATTACAGCAACCCTGGACAGTCCCTTCTAAGTCATATTTTAATAAATTCCATTTACAGCTGTTCTAATAATAACTGAAATTGTTGTAATATTGGAATGGGATTATTTTGCTACAAACATGTTCATTTTATAATTTAAATGGCATAAAAGAGAGAATAGAAGAAGTAATATGCACAATGACTGCATGAATAAGTATACTTAAGTATGATGGAAAAGCCCACAAGTTAAAACAATAAATAAACATTGTGGCCGAAAGAGGATAAAACCAAATTGATTAATGGGAAAAGAATGTACTGCTGAACCTTTGAGTTGTTCTCATTGACAAGAATACCAGGAAATGAGACAGCCACTTTAAGTTAATCATGCTGAACAAATGGTTACAATGTATATTTCAGAAGCATTTAGTCAGTAAAGTCAACCAAAATTATAAATATTTGTAAATGTGTCATGAAAAGAAGACATGGGATGAAGTAATACAGCATTCTGATTAAAGAAAATGCAACTGTAATGTAAAACCAATGCCTGTGAAGAATTTTTCAACACACTTAGTCCCCACAAAAATATTTACTAAACCCTCTTTATTACAAAAGAAGACACCATGAAAGAATCTCATCAGAATACTTCGGGCCAGATCACAAAAGAGTTACCGTCAGTGTAAGTCTGCCCCAATTCCAAAATACCTGGTCACAGGCTAAGTGACTTACTTCAGTGTAAGGCCTGTTTATAAGCAGGCTTATACCAGGGAACTAATTCTAAAACACCTGCTCACAAGCATCTTCAAGTGTAAACGGTCACTTATATGAGAGCAAGTTTTGGAATCAGGGTCGTTTTACTAATGTTGTTCATGTAATATTCCCATCTCATTCCTTTAGAAAATGAAAAGTTACATAGCAGAACAGTTGCTATTACTGAGCAAAAATCCATCAGCAATGGTAATATATATATATATATATATATATATATATATATAATATATATATATATATATATATATATATATATATATATATATATATATATATATATATATATATATATATATATATATATATATATATATATATATATATATATATATATATATATATATATATATATATATATATATATATATATATATATATATATATATATATATATATATATATATATATATATATATATATATATATATATATATATACATACACATATATATATATGGGTCTACTTTGATTCACTGAAAACTCATTTCACTGAATTTCAATTCACCCTCAAGAAAATCACTGAAAGCTCAAATCACTGAAAACTTATTTCACTGAATCACATTTCACTGAATGTAAGTACTGTTGGGCAAATAAAATGTATATGCCCTTTTCCTCAGTGTAGTGCAATCCCGAAAAACATAAAAGTCAGAAGCCAAAATATCCATACTGATAATTCAGGGTTCAGGTTAGGCTTATACTCTCTACTGTAATGAAGAATACAACACTTTATTGGCTCTATAACAATACACATTTGTTATGGATATACCACACTGGTTCAATTATTTGCTGCTCTGAAACAATGGCTTTCTGTACACATTTCTATGGGCTTGACAAATGCCTTTAACTTCTGCTCAGTCTGGGACTGTAAAAACATTGTTCATTTAATTACCAACTATACAATAATTACCAAGGTATGTCACTGGCTGTGTAGCAGAAAATTATAAGTTAAATTCAGTATTAAGTGATCGAAGGAGTGTCAGATCACTATTGTACTTCCTCTGGGTTTGTTACTGTAGCTTTTACTACTGGACATCTTTACTTTGGTTATTAAAATAATGTATATTTAATCCCATATAAGTATTACTTTTGCATTATTTTGTCAGATCACCTTTAGATTCCGGTTCCAGAATATTTTAAGCTTAATATCTACACAATAGACATGCTTTAAAAATGGAAGGTAGAATTGTAGACCTGTGTAATTAAGGACCCACATTTTCACCATAATTTGTTTATGTGGTTAGAGTATCATATGAGATGGTGCATTTTACCATTAATGATATTACTAGCAGCCATCTTTAAACTTATACCCCCTCTGCATAACAGTGATACTGTATGTTATTGAATAATGCTGTCTGATTTAACTTTATCAGAGCCCGAAAGTCATACAGATAACTTAAGCCTATCATTGTGGTGTCACAAGTTACTCTTGCTTCTATCCTGACCACTTTTTTAGCAGAAGATGTACTGAGGAAGTATAAGAACTTCATGTTTGCCGACAGCCTCTTGCTACTATATGTTTCTACCACAGTCTGCAGAAATGTGATTATATATTTAGACTGGATGTATAACTCTTTAGTTCTTATAGCGCACATTAGCCACAGTACCTACAACAACATAACACCACACCTACTTAGACTGACTGTAAAAAAAAAAAAAAATCACCAAAACTTCCAAGACACTCACCTAAAAGACCACAGCAATCTAGGCATATAGTAATATCTATAGTTACACTAGCATTTATACCCACATCTACAGCTATACATACCACTAGAAGGAATCACCAAGACTGCAGGTCTGAGACTTTAAGGTCAAATAGGCCTGCTTCAAATTATAAAGTCTATGTCAGGGGTTCCCAAAGTTTGCTCCGTGGTGCCCTGTGGAGCTGCGGCTTCCTCACAGGGGCACTGTGAACTAATACCCTTCATGTAAGATTTTTTTTTAAATTTTCGCACTATTTGAGCTGACTTTATCGCGTGCATGATGACGTCAGCTCCATCAGGGCTACCAGCCTGTTGGAATTGAGCAAGGAGCTCACGCATTTCCGGCGTCCCTGATTTTTGAAGAAAGCAGTACTAAGCAATGGTCATCCACCATATTGGATTTTGGCACACAACTGGCTATACAAAATGTGTACATTACTACATATTTCCACTAGATGGCAGTATGTATTCTTAGGTTTGTCAAAGAAACCTCTGTAAAATAATTTATTACATGAAGAACAGCATCGGTTCTCTGAAATCAGAGAGCGTTTAGAGAAACTGTACTGATTTGTACATAACAGCATTTCAGGAGTGAAACACTGCAACACCACAAAGTTTCCTTTCTAGAAAACTGTTAACATTTAATTCCTCACATGACAAACAGTTCTGATGAATAATTTTTTCTACGCTCTTTCTGTCATAGATACACCTAATACAAGGAGAATAGATCCTTGACAATCATCAGATATTCATTGACAGATTTATTTTATATGTAGTATTTTATTAGTAAGTGGAACACTTTCAAAGATTAGTAAAAGTGCACACTACAGATTATCAGGAAATACGTATGCCTACAGCATCAACCTGCGGCTAATCCCACCACCTGAATTTATTTGCAGTTACGAGAAAAGGGCACAATTCTGTGGAGCATGACAATTGTGCCACTAGCACTGTGGAGAATGATTGCCTTCTAAAACACAATCTAAGAGTAGCAGAGAAAAAGAAAGACCAGGACAGTTCTTCAGCAGATTTAGATTCCGGTGCTACCATTAAATGAGTCTTTGGGATCCGTCTGAGGTAAAGGGAATACTCTTTTTGTCTTAATGTGCCTTAAACTTGTGGGTTTATGTAAGTGTTAACAGTTACTTAGTACTCTACTGTGTAACTGTAGCCATACACTATTATTATTGCTAGGAAAGTGTCAAGTTATAAACCTGCAGTACTGCTGGAGGCATTCAGTGGTTAGCAGAGGTTGGGCATTTTATTGGGCTCAGAATGCTGCCGCTGGTGGTGATAATGATCAGTTTCACTGCCACAGTGATTTCAGTTTGGCGAGTGGCTTTATTGTTGGGAGTGGATATTTGTATAATATTGTTGCAAAACCATTTTATTATTTTTTTGTAGTTAGTAGTGGAAGTACTTAAATCACATTTAAAAGATGAATTGTTCATATAATGTTTAGACAGCCGTAGGGTAGAGATGGCATGGGAAATGCAGATGAAGGCAGTAAGCATACAGATATATGTATACACACATATGTGCGTATCATGTTCTTTTGTATATATATATATATATATATATATATATATATATATATATATATACATATGTATGTGTTTTTGTGTGTGAGTATGTATATATGTATATATATATATATATATATATATATATATATATATATATATATATATATGTACACATTTCAGAAATAAATGCATATATGTGGGTCTATATTAGATCATCAAAACGGCTCATTATCGAATGCCATAATGTCGAACTGCAAAACCCGAACCCTAACAATATCGAAACTTCAAAACAGTGAATTTTTTCCCAGGGAAAAAATTCGCTGTTCCGAGAAAAACACACACCACAAGCACACGAAAAAGCAGCAATCCACACACATACACTTAAAAGCTACATCTAACCCTACACTACACTGCACATACACTACTATCTATCCACTTACCTTAACCCAGACCCTAACCCTAAGGTCCGTCACTAACGCACACTCACCTCACCCGTGCCCTAACCCTAATTCACTTAACCCGCCCCTAATCCCAAATTCTCACTATCGCACACTCACCTCATCTGTGCCATAACCCTAACTCACTTAACCCGCCCCTAACCCCAAATTCTGTCACTATCGCGTACTCACCTCATCTGCGCCCTAACCCTAACTCACTTAACCCGCCCCTAACCCTAACGTCCATCACAATCGCACACTTACGTGACCCGCGCCCTAACCCTAACTCACCCAACCCTCGCCCTAACCTGAACGTCCGCACAGTCATACACTTACCTTAACCAAACCCATTACTTTCCACCGCATCGCTGAAAACAGCAAAGCCACAACAACGGCCAACCGAATTCTTTCGCTAGGAATTTTGTGCAGCTTCGCTTATTTCAACATTCGAGATATTGGGTTTGATATTAGATCATTCGAAATTCAGCCATTTTGATGATCTAATATAGACCCCATATATTTATAAGTGTGCATATATACGCATGTGCCTTCCATGAGTACGCCAGATAAATTTTCTCAAAAACTAGGCTGCAGTCAACTAAGCATTTTTGACTGTCTTCCATCCATATTTCTCAGCTGTCACAAATTATGAGTTACCTCACTTTAGTTCTCAAAAACCTTATTTTGTTTTAGGGAAGCAGTATCACATACACACACACACTGGAATTTAGAAGCATAACCACATAACTGGTTGTGCTGTGTCCAGCAGACCTACACGTTAGTAGATTTAATTGCATTCTGCTTCTCTTCCAGTCTCAAGTTTGGTTTAACTGATCCTACACGTCACGCTTGTTTGTCACATTGTGTCACCGTCATTTATCATAGTAATGGAAAGGTTACTGTCTTATACTTAAAGGCAAGGGGAAGGTAGGCATAATGACTTTTCTAGAATATTACTAGCCACAAAAGAGAACAGAATAATGGAGGGACAGGCTATTCCTTATAAAATGAAGAAACAACACTTTTATTCAGACTTCTTTCTTTTTTTTTTTTTTTTGGACGGGGATGATATTCTCAAACAGAAACGGACACAGGATACCAGAGAGGCAGATGACTGTTGCTTAAGAAATGAAGCAGTAACCCTTTACATAGACATATCTGTTATCACTGAGGTCTTCTGAAATGAATAGTAAAAGCCATTTCTGTATTTGATGAACTGGATCACAGATATCTTCAAGAAATACTGACTGCAACCTTGCCAAAGATCAAACCTCAAATAAATTGCAGTATGACAGCTTTACATGTTGGTGTTGTGACCTTTCCTTAAGATGCTCGTTGTTTTGTTTAGCACACTGAGAAAGGTTTTGTTGAAATGAGTGACAGTTTCATCTTGGACAGAGATTTTAGTATTTGCCAATTATAATGTTTTAAGTTGGGTATGAAGGTCTCACTGTTAAACTTACTTAAATTGTGTAAAAGTTGTAGTGATGTTTTTTGTGGTATGAGTTTCTTTCTACAAATTTTGGAAGGTGATCTCTAAGAGAGTTTGAAAGGGTGCAAATACATGCAATTTTATTTGAGTTGGATATAAGAGTTCAGTCAAAGGTCGATTTTTTTTTTATGGTTTGACAAAGCCCTATAATATGCACTTTATGCACGCCGTGGGGTGGGGGCTTGGAAAAACCTGGATTCAGCAAGAGAACCGAGAGCCAAAAAAGTGTGGTAACCACTGGTCTATGTTATATGTGATTCCATAGTTAGATACATAGATGACACTCTTACTAGACTGAATAAGGACTGGGAGGTACAGGAAATTTTGACCCTGCCGTTTTAACCTCTGCATTAACACATTCCATATCTAGATCTGTAACACTTCGAATACACTTTAATACTACTGCTATGCCCTAGTTAACAAGGCTTTATAATAGTAATAGAATAGCAAAAATATATGACAGTCATACACAATTGCACAGAAATAATCTATCATTAGACAGAACAAAATATTATTCACATTACTGGTCTGTAACCTGGTACAAGCATAGAGAACTGACATTAGCAAAGTAGAAAAATGGATCAATGTCTAGAGAATAAAACCATCTTTAATAACAATTAAATGCATAAAACTGAATAAAACTTCAGATACGCTGAGTAAATCTTTAAATATGCTAGTTTCAGTCTTAATGCCGAAAATGTGATAAGAGACCTTGGGACACAGGTGGACAGTAGTCTCTCCTTTGGTAATCACATCACCACAGTGGTCAGGAAATCCTTCTACATGGCTCATCTCATCACAAAAGGATTCTCATCCAGAAAAAAAGAGGTCATTGTTCCCCTCTACTCATCACTCATTAGACCCATTATAGAGTACAACGCCCCTTTTGGTATGTACCTCACAAGACATCTACAACAACTGGAAAGACCACAGAAATAACTCACAAAGAGGATTACTGGCCTCAAACAGATGCCCTATGCAGACCGTCTCAAAAAACTACAGCTTTACTCCATCGCATATCGCCTACTCAGGGGCGATCTCTGCCTAACATACAAAGCTATGTCAAACCCAGAGCTGTTGGACATGCTCCATTTAAAGAAATCCCAACCCCTCCGAGCTACATGCTCTAGGGACCTAAACCTTGTCACCACAATAAACAGAACATGCCTGAGGGATAGATTCCTGTCCCAGAGACTTCCCATACTCTGGAATAGACTACCTATCTATGTCAAACAGAGCTCCTCATTAGCACTCTTCAAGAAAAATCTTGATGATTGGATGGGAAATTCACCCCGGGGATCACTTCTGTGGCTCTGCTCGACAGGTGCACAGGAAAATAATTTTCTTGGGTGGCGAAAGCCAGGGTACATTTTTTGGCTAGGCTTGTATGGGCCCTAGGGCCGATAGCCTAGTACCTACCTATGAACCTATGGAACTGACAGTACTACATGACACACAAACTTTAAATCTAGGAATACCATGCATAAGCAAAGAAAAAGTCATTTCATTCCTTGCATTAGTTTATACTCTAAACTCTTTGTATTACTCAAAAGGCAAAAAAAAAAAACTGTCAAACCACCGTAAAAAATACTGATTATTTGTATCACAGCTTAGCCTAGCATTTTGTCATTACATGCATTGTCATTTATGTGAATCGCATTCAGATCATAAAATTCATAATGTAGTCAGCCATCATATTCCCATAGAAACATCCTGTATTACCTGTTAATAAATTCATAATTACTAGAGTTTGTTACCAGCTTATTCTACTAATTTGTGATGCAAGGCACAATGTATTATTCTTAGTAAAGCAAAACAATTCTGAAGTACAGTTACACCACAGCACACTGAAAATGTGGCACTAGTGCCCATTAAAATGACAAGAATAAAAATATTATTGACTATGGACAATTTGACTCAAACATAAAAAAAATATATATAAAATGCTCAAGCATCCATACAGTTCCTAACAAAATGTTGAATATTACTTCAAAAAGAAACAGCAAAAAAAGAAGTCATGAGGGATATCTGTACTGCTTTGCTAAGTACAATTATGAAGAAACAATTACGTTTTGGAGGTGTGATAAATGAGCATCATATAAGTGCAAAGCCAGACTTCATACCTTACTATACACGAATGAGATAATATGTTAAATGATCACAGTCACAGAAGTGATGTATCAGAAACTGAAGTTGCGAAGATAAAGACATCCCTAAAGCAGCACATTGAAATTCCAGCAATGATCATTAACACTGCAATAGAAAGAACATTAGAAGCAGTTAAGGATAAACTGATGAAAAATGAAGCCATGAAAAAAATAATCAAAAGAAAAAGACAGAAGATTCTTGCCACTTCAGCACAACCAGTTGATTTATCGTCCATAATGATTCTAGAAAGATGAGAATTTCCTTCATTTTGACTGGACAGGGAGATAGCAAAAGAATTTTAATATTTGGGCTCAAAACTACTTGTACTTGGAGCCATCTAATTAAAAGAAAAAAATGTTTGGAGATGGAGCATTCAAAATAACCCTAAAAATGTTTTCTCAGGTGTATGTAGCAATGAGTGAGTGAAGCAGATACATTTTACCAGTAGCTTTTCTGCTTATTATTGGACACGTGAAAAGAAACTTATAATAGGATGTTTCAAGCATTACAAGAAATTTGGCCAAACCTGTTACCTATTTCAGTTTTAACAGATTATGAGCTAGCTGTACTAAATGTTATTAGAGCAGAAATTAATGGATGCTTTTTCTACCTGGTAAAAACATAAAAGATGCTATCACTAGAAGGAATTCTGGGGTAGTCCAACAATGATGGGGAATTTGCACTTGCAGCACGAATGATTCCCGCACTCACTTTCATCCCAACAGATGAACTAGAAAATGCCTTGGATGATTTAACAGACTACATACCTGAAACACTACAACCAATAATTCTAAACTGGTTTGAAGACAGTTATCTTGGATGACTTAATGGCAGAGGAATAAGAAAAAGAAAAAAACAATGTTTCCTCTAAGTGTTTGTTCAGTGTATGAAAGAACCTTAAATGGCGAAGATCGAACCAACAACTATATGGAATCTACTCATAGAAAAATGCAAACAGAATTTGATGTAGATCATCCAGCAGTTTGGTAGTTTATAAAGATGTTTGTAAAATTCAATGTTGAAGAGATCAATTATACAAAACATTTGTCAGAGGAATAGAACCAACAAAAAAGAGGAAAAATATCAAACAAATTATCAAAGACTTCTTACATTCGCAAGAGATCGTGGCAATCGCACAAATTTAGAGTGCCTAGGTGGAGTTGCTCACAATTTCTTAATGGGCTAACATATATATATCATGTGTGTGTGTGTGTGTGTGTGTGTGTGTGTATGTGTATATATATATATATATATATATATATATATATGGGATCTGTACTGATCCCCAAATGAAAATATCACCAAATCACTAACAGGTAGGCATACTTACATGAAAGTGCTTTTCACCGAAGAAGCACTTTTGCATAAGTATGCCTGTTGCGGAGGTTGTACTATGGTGCGGATAAGGGAAAATTCCCTTTTCCCCACTGTAGTGCGATCTCAGAGTGAGAATATTAAAGTTGGGGGGGCTTTGTTTGTTTAACACACTTTAGCAAAAGTGCTTTCGCTAAAGTGTGTTCAGTGATAGTGGATTCGGACTGTTGAACATTAATTCAACAGTCCTAGATCCATATATATATATATATATATATATATATATATATATATATATAAAACTTTAAAACATCTGCTTTTGATCTACATAAAGTAATATTAATTTCTTACAATTTTAATGTTTAAAATATTAAATATGTTAACTTCCTATGTAAAATTCCTAATTTATTTTATTGTTAGCATGTTAAAAACTATTGTTAATTAAATGAATTGTTATATTTAGATATTAAATAATACTTTAAATAAATTAACATTTACACATTAAAATGTTAAATAATATATTAAATCCTGAATTAAAATATTAAGTATTAAAACACTTTTATTAAATTTAATTGGGGTCAAATAGTCCGGGGTCAAAACATCAGTGGTCAAACTGTCCAATAAATATTCTCATAGAAAATATATGTAAATTGTAATATGAAAGTGTATCCAGTTGCATTGCGGTCAAACTGTTCATGGTCAAATCATCCTGGGTCAAACTGTCCTGCTTACGGACTGGGCTAACTTCCATTGTCTCTCTGACGCTAGGACCAAGAACTTTACATGACCCTCAGGACTCTATACCATCATAAATAAAATGAGAGATACAGTGCTACACAGCTAAGCTTATCACTTATGTCTCTGAGGAAGGAACTCTAACAGTGTTGAGCAGCATTCTTTCCTGACCAAGAATGATGCCTAAGCATACCACTCAACCTCTTAGCATAATAAATATGGGAGAAGCCAAAAGCAATGGGGGACCAATGACCTGTAATCAGGGACAGAATTTAAATATTGCTCTTGCAAATTTAGAAAGTCAGTAGAATAGCAGATTTTATGTTAACATACATTTTGTGAAAAATATGAAGTATGAAACTCAAATGTATGTCTTTTCAGTGACTTCAATTCTCAATGATTTGTCAGAAAAACATTTTTTGAGGAATAGTCCAAAACTATGAGTCAAAAATCTCAACATACTTTTAAAATCTGGTCAATTGAGAGATATGTGCCTAAGTGCAAAGAAAAAAATAATTGGCTACAGTGATTAGTTTCGTGACTGATGTCATTCTAGGGAGATCCTGCATGTGGCTGTCTTGGAATAGATGTCCAACAGATCCTTCTTCTTCAAAACACAGAAAAAACCTCACCAGTGAAAGAACAAAAAGCACCTTCTACTCTGTGGGTTGTCCAGAACTGTTTCATCACATGGTTTCACAAATTGACTAAAATGTTTGTTTCCACCATAGTGACTTATTTAATAATTGTTGAAATCATACTCACCCATCTAATTCCATTTTGTAAAGTATCACAGTTGCACTGACCAGTGCTAGGAACCTGTATAATAAAATGTCCAAGTTTGGGGCCTATCTGTCCCTCAAAGACATCCTTTTTTGTGAAGTTACCGAGTTTCAGAAGAATGATAGCACTCCCACCTTACAAGGCTATCATCCCTACCATCTGTTCAGGACCATTGGGAACTGCAGGAATGTATTTGTATTTATTAGGAACCATTTTACCGGTCTTGAATAATATCTGTCTAGACAGTATAGAGGTTCTAGTGTATATCAACAAAACTATTTACTGTATCAGTGCCAACTACAGGTTCCCCCTCAATATTCTCCTCAAGGCATACTAAATATCTAAGTCAACTTGAAAAGTTACTCATTATTCCAATTACTCTAATTGTTTGGTAACCTTAGTTACTCCTCAAGCAACTGGCAAACCTATATAGGCAACAGTAAATTAAATTTTTGTAAATTCAAACTTTCTACTGCAAATTTACCCTTCTACCTTAGTGGCATACATCATCTTTTTTATTTACAGCTTTATTAAACATGATGTGCATATACAGTAACAGAAAAAATAAACCATAATAACATTTCCTTTATTTTTATTATTTTCATGTAGTATATATGTGTTTTCTTTTTAATGAGAATACGGATATCTTTGCAGTTACTGAGAGATGGTTTAAAGTGGCAGAAAGTAAGCTGGCAGTGGAAGGTTTCAGTGCCTTTCCCACTTTTTGACCAGTTGCTTGCACAGATAAGGGCTAAAGGTGGAGGTGTCTCAATATACATTAGTAACAAGCATGCCTCTTGGGTGGTCAGACAGGAAGATGTCATGGAGTTCCTGTCTGCACTGCTCAGCATAGACAAAAATCCAGTACCATATCCTACCAACTATAGGTCACCCTCAGTGTCCCAGGAAGCTCACAGTGCATGCTTAGATCTATTGGAGACACCTACCATCCAACATAGTATCCTACTTGTGGGATACTTTAATTACCCCTCTGCAGACTGTGAATCCTACACATTCTGAAATCTGCAGGCACAGAGATTCCTGGACTTTGTAAATACAAACACCCTTGACCAAATAGTGAATACACCCACTAGAGGCCCCAACATACTGGACTTCATGCTTACAAATATGGGTGAATGCTGCACTCCCTCTACAAAGTCTCATCCTCCCCTGTGAGTTCTGACCATAACGCTTTCTCATTTGAAATTAAAAACACCTCTGTATTTATTTATTTATTTATTTGTTTGCTTTTGTTAACCAGGAAAGTCCACTGAGCTGGTGTGAGCCCATTTTCAGTAGAGGCCCGGGGAGAAAAGCTCCAAAAACAATGAACATAATAAAGAATTTGTTCAGAAAGTTAATAACAGCATATAACAGTATACAAGAGTAACGACATAAAAGTCAGAAGTAACATAGACAATATATGGCTATATTTTATGGAAGACTTACTAAGCTTGAAAGAATGTTGGATGATGTTATGTTATTTGAGAAACGATTGATTGAACAAAAAAAGACTAAAATAACTAGGGATGTACGTGATTTTAAAAACAGCCAAGTTTTTACTTGGCCTAGGGAATATAACAATAACATTTCTAATGTTAATGGGTCACGCAATAATCAGTATAGCTATGCGACTGCAGCTTCCAGACGACACATCCAAGTGGATTTGAGCAGTCATTCAGTTAGTGAGAATGGTGTCATGAATCAGTTATCTGTTCAGGACGATAGAACTGAAATTAATCAGAATGATAGACATGAAAAGACTGTCAATACTGATTTACCTTTAGAGCAAAGAGAAAATAATTCTAGAACGGACAATGGTATAGCAAGGACTTATGGGGAAGATAGTAATGGTCTAATGGCCTCAGAAATATTGAGGGAGCGTACAGGCTGTAGTACATCACAAATTAATAGTAAGTTACCACATACAGAAGCTGTGGTTAGACCGAAGACTAACAATAATTCATTAGTAACCAATAAGGTCAATACCCCCTTTCCTATAGCGCAGGACCATTTTTTGGAAAGGAAACGGTCTGCCAGCAGGGGCAGACACAAGAGGAAAGGTTCCGTAGAGGAACACCATGGCCCCACGTTGAAAAAGATGTGGGAGAAGACAACTCATTAGTGATTAATTTGTCTAGTAGAATCTTAAACAAATATGAAGAACAAATTTTGAATAAAGGCCTCAGCTTCATTCCAACTAGTAACAGTGATATTATTGACACGAAGATGTTTATTAGAAATTTACAACTAAGGTTGGATTTTGGTCAAGATAATAATGTAAGACACTCTGGATTTCAAGCAAACAGTACCTATGTGCCACAACTACATCCTGTAGTTGAGGTGTCTGGTAAAGTATTAGAAAATGATATATATAATCATTTTCAGAATAAAATGATCACAAGACATGGACAGAATTTGAACTATCATCAAAGAAAAGCATTAAATGACTTAAGAAATGATCAGGAAATAGTCATCAGGCCAGCTGACAAAGGTGGCCCTATAGTACTTATGAAAACAACTGATTATAATGAGAAAATGAGACAACTTTTGAATGATGAGAAATTTTATCTTAAAATAGATCAGAAAGTGTTAACAGATAAAGTCTTTGATGTTTACTACATGCTAGATGACCTTCTTGTATCCTCTAATATTACTAAGGAATTATATGAATACTTTAAGGTTAATGACCCGGTTATACCGGTCATTCAAGGACTACCCAAAATCCATAAGTCTAGCACGAACCCTCCCATGAGACCGATTGTGGCAGGCCAAGGTTGGGTCACAGAACCCCTCTCCATATATACGGAGAGCCTACTGAGACCATTAGTAGACCAAAATATCAATATACTTAAGGACAGTAAACAATTTCTCATAGATTTGTATACTTACTCTAAACAACTAGATGAGAATCAACCATACCTCCTTGTCACTCTAGATGTAGTGAGCCTCTTTACTGTAATTCCCAATGAGGTAGGTATTTGTTATATATTAGAGTATTTGCGCACTCACTCAGATTTTTCGGTTGAGAAAGCTGATCTGGTTGCTTTATACCTGGAAACAATCCTCATGAATAATGTGTTCGCTTTTGGTAATGATTTGTATATCCAGAAGGATGGTGTAGCTATGGGCACATCTTGTGCCAATAGCTACGCCAACCTAGTCATGGCAGCTTGGGAAGATAAGTTCATTTATGAGAGTGTTACTTTTAAGGAATCTGTAGGTTTGTACCGCAGGTTTGTGGATGACCTCTTCCTTATTTGGTTAAGTGATGAGGACTCACTCAGAACCTTTGTAGATTACATGAATACCGCAACTAATTTCTTGAAGTTCACTTTGAACTTCTCAAGGAGTAGAGTTTCTTATTTAGATGTTGAAATACATAGAATGAATAGTGGCCTACTTAATACCTCTATTCATAGGAAGGGATGTTATAGGAATACATTACTTCATAGGCAGAGCATGCACCCCTCACATGTCTTTAACAATGTGTTAAAAGGACAGTTTATGAGAATGTCCAGGCTTAATCCTATCGATGATGACTATGAGAATGAAGTGAAGGAACTTAAAAAGAGGTTTATAGAAAGGGGCTACGATGAACACAAGATTGATGATGTAATTACTGAAGTGAATAGTTTAAGATCTAATAGAGCAAGACCCTTCTTTTCAGAACAACCTGATCATCTTGAAGTGATGACACCTCCTATGAACGAAACTAGAGCTACCATGCTTTTCAGCAAGGTTGGTCTAGAAGTTAAAGGACTAATGACCAAGCACTGGGATATATTATTATCTGATAGGGAGGTGAGTAAGGTAGTGGGACCATCACCTAAGGTAACATAAAAATTGGCCTAATCTAAAAAATTTGTTATGTAGGCCTAAATACATGGATCATAGGAATGATATCCCTAGATCTAATACAAACACTATAGCCTGTGGGAAGTGTAATCAATGCACTTACATAAACTCAGATACAGATTTCATACACCCAAACACTGGACGCAAGTTCAATTTTTATACCAACACAAGTTGTGACAGTAGAAATGTGATCTATTTGGCTAGTTGTAGCTCATGCCTGGTGTTCTATATTGGGAAGACCAACTGAACCCTTAAAGAACGTATCAGGGAACACAACTACCATATCAGGCTGGGCTCAGAATTCAATGCCCTAGCCAAACACTGTAAAGAGGCAGGGGTTAATCATAGCTTTAAATTCTGTGTCATACAATCATTAACACAAGGTTTTAGAGGGGGTGATCTGATAAATAAGACATTGGAATGTGAATCCAAATGGATAATTAGATGGAGAGCAGATGAACCCCCGGTCCTGAACGACAAAGTCCAGATTAAACCTTTTCTGAAGAGCAGGAGAATATATAGACCTAAGTAAATCATAGTCAGTTTCCCTGCTTTAGACTCATCCTGCAATACCCATCAAATTATTAAATTATTAATTTATTAAATATTTTTAAATTTTTTATCAGAATATGCATATTCATCCACTTTGGTGTAGATGATGATATATACACATGAGTTTTTAACTAAGATGTTAGTGTCTATGATGTATCTTTATGTAATAGGTACACAGACATATATATTCAATGTTTGCAGTTTTTATAATGTTATTTGGTACCTCAATGGAAGACTTATCTGTAAGTACTTTATAGATTTTTATATTTTTGTACTTTATTTTTGTACTTTATTCTTCTTCTGAGGTTTTATTTGTATAAATTTAGATGAGCAGCACTTTAAATGGGAGTATGTGATCATGTGGGGACTATATAACCAATTAAGAACTGAGGAGGGTTATTTAAATGAGCTCAAAACTCTGCAATATGTATAAGTCTGAAGAAGCCTTTTGGCGAAAGCGCTCACTTATGTTATATGTCGAATAAAAGATTTTATTTGGTGCAACAGGATCGTTGGTGCAATGGACTTTGTCTGAATTACTTTTTAGACGTTTGAACTTTATGCTACTGCCATAGGGAACAGCGTTTGATGGTGTTTGGATTATTTCGTTATTTTTTGATAACGCTGGTTCCGGTCTCCGTTGACGTGCTGCTCTGCATTTGGATTCTTTTATAATAAAGAATTTGTTCAGAAAGTAAATAACAGCATATAACAGTATACAAGAGTAACGACATAAGAGTCAGAAGTAACATAGACAATATATGGCTATATTTTATGGAAGACTTGGATCCATAGCAAGGTATTCAGTATATCAGATTATAATAATCTACACATACACAATTGTTTATTTTTTTTTACCATGTGAGGCACACTGTGTTGTAATTAAGGGTGAATACTTAATTAGGGAGAGTGAAGAAGAGTGTGGGTATCTGAGAGATGAGTCAAGTCAGGAAACGGGTTACAGAGGAATTGGGAATAGTGTATGGGCATAGCTATTGAGAGGAGAGATGTTGGTGAAGTGATTTTTTGAATGATGGTGCATTATTTATGGTCCAGAGAGAAGGTGGAAGGGCATTCCAGAGTTTAGCTGCAATGAAATAGTAGAGGTATTGGCCTGCAGGGAATTTTGGTCTCTTAACTTGAACTTAACTTGAATAAGTGATTGATTTTCAGATCTTAGAGGTTGGTTTGGTTGCTAGAGAGTCAGAAGTGAAGCAAGGACTTGGCATTTGGAGGAATTATCGATACATTTGTGTGCTGTAGATAGTTGTATATATGTGAGGTGTTGTGGGAGTTCTAGCCAGTTCAGGGATTGTACTGAATGACAGTGATGGGAAGAATGTTTTGCCCTAGTCACAAACTTAGTGATTTTGTTATAGCAGCTCTCCATTTTAGTTTTTAATGAGGACTGGATGTTAGTTAGAATGGGGGAACCATAGAGGAGAGAAGGTAAGAGAAAAGTTTGGGTGAGTGTTTTTCTAGTAGAGTAGTTTAAAAAGTGTTTATGTCGGTAGAGGGTACCAAGTTTTTGGTGCATTTTTTCTTATGTTATTGTGGATGTGTTGGTCGAAGGTTAAGTTGTCATCTAAGGTTATGCCAAGTAACTTGGTATGGGAAACTACATCTAAGGCAGTCTTGTTGGAGGAGAAAATGATGAATTCAGATTTATTAACAGTGGTAGTTTTTTGGGGGCGTAAAGAGCAAGAGTTTGGTTTTATTTGGATTGAGCACGAGGTGATTATTTGTCATCCAGGTTTCTGTAAAGGAGAAAGCATTCTGGGTGATGGTCAGAAGTTCAGTTTCAGAGTTACCAGAGCAGATAACAGTAGCATTGTCTGTGTATTGAACTTCAGATCCATGAGTGAGAGCAGAGTGAAAGTCATTAATGAAAATGCTGAACAGAAGGGGTCCTAAAATGGACCCTGTAATCCTATTAAAATCAGTAACAGTTAGAAACTATTCCAAAGTAAATTATAATTAATCAAAAACATGAAACAGAGCCAAGGATAAACAGCTGATCCTCCAGAAACTATCAGCAATGAAGCAGGACAAAAGTAGGATGAACCAACACATGACTGAGTCCTCAGGATAAAACATTTACTAAAGTTTTTTTTTTTTTTTTTTGAGAGGTCCTGTTGATGCCTAAACATATGTTTATCTCTTGAATTATTTGGATCTGAGGTATACATTGTACTAGTGCATAAGGGCAGAGTTTTTTAATGGTGTTACATTCATTGTTTGTGTTCTTTAGATACTTTATTAGGTAGTATTATGTCTTTACGTGATGGTCAAATGTGGCAGATCAAGCCGTGCAACTATCTCAATGGCTACACAGAGGCTGCAGTAGATACCAAAAGTAAGCGAATAATGGTAACGCATTGTGATTCATCCACATTTCTATGCATGCTATACAGCTATCCTGTTCGTCACTGTCATGCCTTCATTTGGCATTACTGTTCACAGATGACTGAGTGTTTTGAGTTTTGGAGTATGAGTTCATATCATGTGATTGGTCTGCCATAACTCCATCTGGATTTGTGACTGATTATCTTGTCTTTTAGTGTAGTGTTTACTTCTGGACAACTCCGAACTGAAGGAATATTTTATGTATCACTGAATATGGGTATTGCATTGTGCTTTATCCATGTCCTTTGTATTTATTTTATAGATTGTTTTGTTAGATAAGAATGAGTTATAATAGATGCCCTGATTGTGGCTAACAGAGTGAATACTTGGAATTTAAATAAATGAGGAAATACAATCATATTGATTGGTTATGATCCGTAGAAGGTTTTTTGATAGGATACATTATATCTCACTGATGTTCACTTTTGAAAGTCTCCAGATTGGATAAATACATTGCATTTGAATGGATGGAGACTACATGCTGTGATTGATTATTCAACTGTGCAGAGTGTCATTGATAGGCAGTAGTATTATTTTACAATAATGTTATCTTTACAAATGTTATGGATTAGATGAGTATATTTTATGTTAATTAATGAGTGTATTGCATTGTGACTGGTTGAGTTTAATGTATAGCGTGTTTTTGTAGGCTGCTACTATTTTAAATGCTGTGTTATATTGACTGTTATTAATGGTCTGACGAAGCGGTCATCCTGATTGTGAAAGCGCTTACCTTTAATAAACGTTTTATCCTGAAGACTCAGTCGTGCATCCGTTTGTCTTATTTTTGCCCTCCTAAATTACAGTTAAGACACGGTTTGTCAAAATTCAATGTCCCTCCAAACACGAAGGGCACACCACTAGCCTATGCCAAACTGGTCTCAGAAACTCCGTGCAACTATCTCAATGGCTACATAGAGGCTGCAGTAGATACCAAAAGTAAGCCCAGAACTGGCTCTAGAAACAAACAACCTTGGTGGCATCCCAGATTAAACAGGATATACAACAAAAGGGAAAAAAATCATGGCATAAATCAGGAAGGGCAATTGTCATAAAGATAAAAGCTCTCTCATCAAAGTAAATAGGCAACTAAGAAGGCTAATTAGGTCAAGGAAAGCCACCTTTCAGGCTAAGATATTCTCCCAGGTGAAAGATAACCATAAAGCCTTCTACAGCTATGTCAGAAACCTGAAGGGCAGCACACAGCAATGTACTGAACTGGAGGTTAACAGTGCCACATTCACTGAGCCTGATGATATAGCAAACCTGTTTGTGGACAAATTCATTTCAAACTTTAACCCCCTCTCACCCTCAAACATCCCCACAATAATACCCTCAAACATAACTTATCCAGTTGTAACTAGGGAGCTTGTACTAGCTACACTCACTAATGGGCCCCAATTACATTCCAGGATTCCTCCTGAATAGTCTAAAATATGAATTACCAGGACCCCTGAAGTTGTTATTAACTATAGTCTTAAAACAAGCTTAGTGCCACATGAATGGAGGACTGTGATGGTCATCCCTGTTCATAAGGGAGGGCCTTTAACAGATCAAGGAAACTACAGACCCATTAGTCTGACTAGTCATACTTGCAAAACCATGGAAAGAATTATCATGGAAATTATCAGAAAGGAAATAGGAAACCTCCAGGCACTGGTTCTATCCTAGTTTGACTTTGTCAGTGGAAGGTCATGCTTACTGAATTTGTTGGACTTCTTTGAAGAGATCATTAAGGCAATGGTTGAGGAGAAAACTGTGCATACTGCCTACTTAGATCTGGCTTAGGCATTTGATACAATCCCCCACTCGGGCATTGTCAACAAACTTACAGAACTAGGTATAAACCCCTTTATCATATGCTGGATAGCTATGTGGCTCACTGATAGCACTCAGAAGATTAAAATTGATGAGGCCACCTCCACAATGAGGCTGGTCACCAGTTGAGTCCTCCAGGGATCTGGGCTAGGCCCACTCCTCTTTGGCTTGTACTTCTCGGATGTCAAAGCCAATGTGAAAGGCCTCTGGCTAGCCAAGTTTGCAGATGATTGCAAACTGGGAGTAGTCATTGCTTCCCCCCAAGATTAGAACACCCTTCAGGAGGGTCTAATACAGACAAATGCTTGTCGCCAAAACCATGGTATAAAACTCAGTACCAAGAAATGTATAGTACATTTTGGGAAGTCTGCCACCCCAGGTAACTATGTCATGAACAAAACACCCTTAGAAGTTGATTCACTAGTCAGGGATGTGGGAACACATGTATTTAGTAACATAGCCTTGACCACCGTGAGTCCAAGGTAGTTAAAAATCCTTTTATGTTGCTCAACTTATAAGCAAGGGCATGGCATCTAGGTCCAGAGAGGCCATCATACCACTGTACTTAGCCCTCATCAGGCCCAACATAGAGTGTAATGCCCCCTTTGGTATGTACCTGACTAGACACATGCAGCAACTGGAATGCCCACAAATTGTTTCTTACAAAAAGAATACAATGAGTAAACACAATGTCCTATGCTGATCACATCGAAGCCTTGTCTCTTTACTCAGGAACATACAGACTTCTGAGAGATCTAAAGAAGGCTTTGATAGATGAAAGCGCTAATCCGTTGTTTGTTGTTTTTTGTCTTGTTGAGATACAGCTCTGAATAAATCGTTGAGATACGTTTTATGGTGTGGTGCTTCGCTCATCTCTTAGTTATTATTCTATATGTATCATACCCACAAGTTCTATTTATTTCAATATGATTTACTCCTTCCTTTTCTAAAGCTCCAGCCTCCAGTTTTCACCTGCACTACTTTTATCTCCTTTGCAATGTTCAATACTTCAGTTACTTGTCTGTCTCAACATATCCATCTCCATCTCCTGAACCCCACTGCATTTCACCACTTTCTTGATAAAATCAGATTACCTACTTGCAGCCTTCACCCTTAGTAGAAATTTCCCCACCCATGAAAAAAAAACCGACCATATTTCAGGAATATTCTAAAGCCAACTTATTACTACTTTCCAGTATCTGGAACATTCACAACTGGCACATCCCAACAGACAAATCAATTCATATTGTCATCTGGGGTTCTTCATGTTAATTAGTATTTTTTCTTGAATAAATGTATTGAAGAGTTTGTTTCCGTTTTCTAAAAGTTATGTGACAAATCCAAAAATAAACCTAAATGATGGAACACCCATATGTAAAAAAAAAAAAAAAAATCTCATGACTCTTTACAAAAACTTCCTCTTTAAAAAGTATTCAGCAGGACCTTTAGGATAGTTAGCAATACTAAGGATAGCCACGAGTCTTTCTTCAGCTTCATTAGCCAACCCAATACTGCGCTAAATTTATCTCTAAAGGTATATCCCACTCAGATCCAGAAACAATGGCAAATATCCCAGCTAATATATTTAGCTGCAAATTCAACCCCCCATTTTTCTCCTTTCTACACCCCCTTGCAATCATCCTAGATCAATTAATATGAGCAATCCTCAAAACTGAAAAGACTAGTTTGAAAATCTTAGAAAGTACTTCCTACTAGTATAAACAGGCAGTGCTACAGCCTGATCTGAACTTTGCTAAGCATGCTATTCATCACCTGATGAAGTCATACACAACTTCACTAACAAAATCACCCAAAAACTTCTGGAAAGAGGCTCACCATCTTACAGGATGGAAGAGTCTTCCATTTATAAATTCCACAACCTTTCAGCTTTTTGTGTCTGATTTCCTTTCTTGTTTCAGCAACATTTTCATCCCTTTAACTAGCCCATTCCAAATTGCATCAACCACTCCTACCACCCCTGCTTGCATCCCTTCACACTACTTCAGAACTGTCGCATCCAAGGACGTCCACACATTGCTCAGACAGGTTAAACTTGATACCCCCCACCCACCCACTCACCCAGTACTGGCAGTCTTCAGCCATGGTTTATTTATTACTCCAAATCTCTAAAGACAACATCATAACCCCAATAAAACATGTCTACAATTTGTGTATTACCTTTAACTTTATGCCTAATATCTGGAAAAATGCTGTTGTAAAACCACTCCCAAAGAAATCTAATCCCTCCAATCCATCATCCATCTATTCTTCCTACCCTAGGAAAAATTTTGGAAAAATCAGTCTATTTGCAACTCACTCAGTGCATCACCTGATACCACCCTTTCTCTCAAAAGCAGCATGGCCTTTGGTCTGGTCACAGTACATCTAGCACCTATCTGGACAGCCACAACATTCTTCTTGGAATGGACTGCTGCCTAATTACTGGGGACATTTTTATAGACCTTACCACAGCTTTTGATCTTGTTGATCACTCAGTTTTCCTAGACTGAAATGGCCATTAGTGATGACACACTGCCCTGGTTCAAAACCTACCCCACTAATTGCCATTTCTTCATCAGTCCCTCTGCAGAAAGTGTACCTCGGGAGAATATTCTGGCACTTCTCCGCTTTTCCATTTACATTAACAAACTTCCTTTTGACTTAAACCCATCTTACTCTCCTGCTTCATGCTGATGACATGGTCCTATTCTGCTGCAAATACTCTGTCTCTTCTCTTGGATACAATTTTAATTCTGGCAATAGGCAAAAGCTCACATCTATCTCAAAGCCTCTAAAAACCCTTGAACATCTTAATACCACTGTTGAAAATGTCACTTCATTCAAAAGAGATTTGGTTGCACCCCTTAATAAATCGCCAAATCCACCTAGACTACACACACACACACACACACACACACACACACACACACACACACACACACACACACACACACACACACAATTCTCTTCTGTCATATTCTGAGCTAATAGGATGGCCCCTTTTCTATCCAGATCTTGTAGAAATATCATAGGTAAAGGGATCGTAGAGGCTCACTTAGAATATTGTCTCCCTCTTCTTTCCGCAGCCTCTAAAAGAAATGTAACCACCATTCAGTCCAACTCAAATGTCATTTGCAGATTCATCAAATGAACACCACTGCAAAACCTTTGAAAATGCTGTCTGGCAACCAGTGAAGCAACATGCTTATTTTATACTTGCCTCTCAACTATTTAAACTTTTCAAGAAGGCTCTTCTAGCCTCCAGACTATTCAGAGATGCATTGTCATACAACCTTAGACATCTTAAAGAATCTTGTCCTCCCCCCAAGCCCGCCAAACTAGGCTTCATCGCACAGACAATGTTTTCTCAGTAGGAATCTTTCCCTTCTTTTCTTGAAGATCATTCCTCTGACTCAGTTTTCCTATCAGAGATAAAAGCACATTCAAGACTCTAGGAAATGCAACTGCTATCTCTCTTGTCATGTAACTTAACCTCTTCTTACCTTTCCTTCCTCAATAAACCTTGCTCTGATTTTGCTTAAGATTGTGATTTTTACAGCAAGCTAACCCTAATTTCCGCTCTTTATAAAATACATGTGTATATTGTATTTTGCAGTCATTCTGTATATAATGCCATTTATCTGTTGCCTTTATATCCTCAAGCCAACTATGATATTCACTTTGTGAATAGTATGGGTGTTTAATGCAATTTGTCATTCACAATGTATATGTCATATTTCTATTGTGTTTACCCTGGGCTGACACTGAAATAGGTTTAGTGGATCAGTACTCTACCTGGGTTAACAAATTCAAAATAAAATATAATCCATAAATAAATAAATACATTTAAATAGTTATTTAATTAATTAATTCCAGGATGCCTGCTTACTAAGTATTAAGCACAATAAAGCTCAACCCTTTCTGTTTCTCTTTAACCACAGTCTATGATGTACTTGAAGCTTGTGTGCACAAGGGTGCCCCACAAATGATTCTGGTTAACAGAGGCCTATTAGTCTTACTAGCATTACATGAAATGCCAGGGAAAGTTTTCTTGCTGAACTAATTAACAATGACATAGGCAACTTTCAAACCTTTGATCCTATTCAGTTTGGGTTTCTTAAAAGCAAGTCATGTCTGCCCAACCTAGACATTTTCTTTAAAAAGGTCATGGAAGTCTTAGGTAAGGACAAGGCTCATGACTATCTTCAAAGACAGTCTTGATGGTTGGATGGACAACTGCAAATCCATGCCTGGTATTAATTGAAATGGTCTACAGTCTACATTGAACGTTTCTATTCTGTCAGTACAAGGGTAATGTGACTTAACTGGTTCTTCAGCTCTAAGCTTAGTATTAACCCATGAACTTAATACACTGAAGCTCTCTCCATTGTCATAATCACTGACCTTCTACTTCTGTATCTCCCTATAAATACATTAAATCAGTACTTACCTCTCTCTAACTAGAGAGAGTTTATGAAGCAGTTTGTGTATAGACTATGACATGTCTTGTTATTGATAACTTAAATGAATATTACTAAATAATAATTAAGTTAGAGTCAAGCAACAGAAACTGCACGTAAAACCACTCACCATTGCCATTACTTTAACAGTTATTTAAGGGGATTTCAGTTTAAACCTAAAAGCATATCTGTCTAGGCGCTATTTTAATTGATGTGTCTGTCGACAGCACATATTAGCCTAACCTGAGATTAACTAAAGAAACATTAAAATGTGGATTCTTATCAGCAAAAGGGGGGATTTGTTTATGATTCATTACTAGGCTTTGGAATAAATTGTCTCTCTCTTTACAGTGAACTACTACAATGTGTGAGTTCAAAAAGCAAATGGATAATTACATTCATAATAAAAATACAGGCTACACTTGACTGTTTTTGAGCTTTTTCATGATTATCAGACTTGAGATTAATTAGCTGCTATGACCCTAAGAATTTATTGAGCAATAGCTTTTCAGCAGCTCCATGTATGGGTTGCAGTGCTGTACGGGGCGGAAGACAGAGCTGAATAGGAGCTGCACTCCATAGCAACATGCTGTATGCTAGTGTAGAGACACAGCTTCTAGGGAAAAAGGAAAGGAAGATGGCATTTTTACTAAGCTTGTTTTAAAAAAAAAAACCTAAAAGAAGTAGAAACAGTTGATCTGGAAATCATTGGGCTGTAGAGATTATGACAAAACTCAAACAAGGCAGAAGAAATCGGGATGACCATATTCATGTGATAAGGTAGAAATTTGATACAGTTAAGACATGAGGCTATAGTACAGGGTTTAGCACATTACATCCTAATATTTTATAAAGGCTTAGGGAATTATTCTGGATATTGTGGAGCAGAGAAAACAGCTTTTCTGTAATGTGGGTAAACATTGTCAGCAGCGGTGTTATCTGGTCCGTGCGGCTTACATCATTGTAGTGCAAAGGAATTTTTGCTTCTGTTTGTTCTTTAAGAAGTACTGTTCAAAGTAAGACATGCTAGGTCTATTCTTATGTACGTTTCAACAAATTTATGCTTCAGTCTTAGCTACAATTGAGCTAAAGTTGATTAAAGTGGGGGTAAAGGCACATTAAACAACTGAAAAAGCCTGCACCTTACAAACATCAATTGTCATAACTCAAAAGCTAATAACTCTAATCTTCAGAATTTGTTTAATTTACATTTATAATTCAGCTGTGTGGCATGTCCTCTTGAATCAGTTTCTTCCCTTTGATTCTTGCACTTTAAACTTATACATTTTGCCAATATTATGTGTATGTATATGTGTGTGTGTGTGTGTGTGTGTGTGTGTGTGTGTGTGTGTGTGTGTGTGTATGTATTTATATGAGTGTATGCTGTGATGTTCATGGTCAGATATTACCACATAGTCTGAGTGATGTGCGGCATAAGCCTAAAAATTGCTATCCATAAAATCATGGATGTATGAAGATCTGTTCAGTGTACAACCAGTGCATGCTATTACCTGTATGTATGGCAGAGGTTATTTTAGGTATGTGTGTTGCACATCTTTCTGTTAAGTGTTTTAGACCATTTCATATAAAATGTATTGTGTGCAATATGTTTAGTATGTCACCTGGCAGTACCACAATTTACTAAAAGGAATTGCAGGTAATGAACTGAAGGATGGCAGTTTTTGCTGTAGACTGAATCAGTGTCTAGCATACTGTGCTATACAATGCAGCAGGAACAGCTATTTAGTGTATGGTGTACCTTAATAAGCAGCTATTTCTTACAGTTCTCCACTTTGACATCAGGCTACACAGATTCTTAAAACATTTCAATTCATTTGGCATGATGGCAGAACTAAGGTCATTACCATAATTTGGTAATGAGGGGCTTTAGCACTTTGAGAGCTCCCATTGGTTGGAGTTTAGCTGCATCTTTATGTGGGAGTGGATTATTTGGTTGTGATAGTAATTTAGCTTGCACCACAGAAGTTCCATTGCCAGTAGAGTTTGTCCTACAGTACATAAGAGATTTCTTTTTACTTTTGCACTGATGTTGCTACTCTGCACTGCATCAGAAGTGAATGGGTTCAATGCAGTCAGATGCATTGTGTCAGCTGCAGGTAGGCAGTTGTAGTCCATTAACTTATGTAGTTGGGACCGTCCTGTATGCATCTGTAATGTTCATGAATAATGTATAATCCTAAAGGGGGTGCATCTTCATATGTGCTCTTTGCACAGAGAACTGTGGCTGCACACTGCCATAAGACTATGTAGATGATTTTACTCAATTGTATATCTTTCTTTATGAATCACCACGTGTCATAAGAAATAGCATTCAAAACTATAATATTGTATATGTCTAGTCTGTGACTAATCTTTTTCTTATTGATGTGTACATTTTGATGAATGTGCACTGATAATAAGCAAATTCGATCAGAACTGTATGTTACCTCTTATTCTTTGAGAAATACACAACCATCAAAACATTTCCCTAGGTTTTGATGTGTCTTTAATACTATTTAAACTGTGACAGTATAATGTGACATACACTGAAAGGAGATATTTCTAAAGCTGTATTTCAGTGTTGATACAATAAAAAGAAGTCACATAAGGTAAATCTCATTTTTTAGACAGATAAATTGAAACACAACTATTAAGAACTTGTAATCATGCTGTAAACAATATATAACCAGGCGTTTGGAGAACGCATTGCAATTTGTCTTCCTCTAGTGGTAAGCAGGTAGAATATTGCTACTTGTCTGCATTTTTCATCATAATTTTTACCATTTTATTTCTTCAGTCAGAGTTTATTTAAAAAAATGCAATACATGCTAAGCACACCATTCAGTGAATAATAAATAATTTCCTCCATCCAATTAAAACAGATGATATGGATCTATTCACTGGTATGGTATTTAACATAAAATAATATAATTTGGTAGTATCTTATACTAACATATTTTTCAGTCCAAATTAAATAGTGTCAAAAAGTTTGATAAATGGCATAAGAAACTGCCGTCAAATAACTGTGCATTCAGTGATTCATGTTATAATGTGCTGTATCAACCATTTCTTATCAAATAAATATGCACACATGTTAATTTGCTCTGTTCTGGACAAATAAACTGCATTGTGTGCAGTTTTAGTATGCTGAATTCTTGTGTATAAAGTTAATATAAGCTCAAAATTAGAATAAAATCTTTATTCCTGTCTTGTAAACTCATATCAATGAACGTATACATCTTACAAGTTTGGATAGATTATTCAAAAAAGAATAGCAACTGTTTTTTCTGTCCAGTGCTTAAGTTTATGCATGGTCAAATATTTTCTGGTTTCTAACAGCTTTCTGAATAAAATGGACTTGTTCTACTCCATAACAACTGGAAAACTTTCAGCCTATATGATAGTCACTGTAGCTTTCCCAAGTAAGCAGAACTGTATTTGTTAAAACCAGACATGGCCAATGACCAGTAATTACTAGTTCGGAGTATAGAGAATACCTGAATGATGATCCAGTGAACTTAAGTCTAGTGACTAGTGTGATAAGACAGGCTATTTGTGAGGGATTTACTGTAGAAGAATTGCCTAAGATTCACACCACAGCTGGTCAAGTATGAGTTAAGTGTAGCTGTACTGCTGGTTCTAGTAGCCACAAAATGGAAATTAGCTACAGATCCTCATGAATAGTGTGTTGTTTCCATTTCTTTAGCACTATTTGTTATAATGCCTGCATGCAATTATTGCCGTTTGATCAGATACGGCTCCACAGAGGTTAAAGTAAAGCTGAGATGTGGGTGTTGACTAGAGGATCAGCTGGAGTTACTAGAAAGTGAGGAATGTAGCTATAAGCAAAGTGTAATGTGCTAAACAACATACTCTGCCATTTTAACATTTTGTAAAGTAAAATAGTACATTCTGAAGGCTAATACTTCCTGCAGTCTGTTGAATATAGCGCCTCTACATGACCTCATTGTGTCATTCAGTGGTACTACAGGTTGGCTATCTGATACTTGAATCAGTACATCAATGCAGATTAGATATGTCACAGTGACCTTCTGCAATCTCTGCCCTACATTCTGGACATTGTCAGTAGCATCTCCTAAAACATGGAAGACACTGACACCTTCAGTGTCAATGATCATTGTCCATGCTAGCATTAGAGACTAAGCTGTCTGCCTATCAAATTGACAAGAACTGTTTTCATGAAGCTGATAATTGCAGTTTACTTTTAATAAAACTTACATTTTAATTAGTAAATAAAATTTAATTTTAATTAAGTCTGCTTGTATAGGAGATTGTTGTGTATTTTTTGTAGTGGTAAGCTAGTAATTTAGCGACATTTCATATGCTGTCTGCAAGGAAGACATTTGGTTTGGAAATTATTGAAAAGTTTGCCTTTCTTCTATGTATAGTGATCTTGTTATTTAGTATACCTATAGATTGGGGTGTTTTGAGTGAAACAACCTATACATACAGATCGGGAAGTTTAGAGAGCAGAACCCCTTAGCTGTGTCAGTGGCACAACAGGAAGAGCACTTGACTTTGGTGCAAAAGGCTGTGGGTTCTATTCCCACAACAGGGAGATGGACCGCTGACATTGCAGTGAAGCATGGGTAAGGAGCTGTACTCCTGAGTGAGTGTCATCCTTTTAAACTGCATCCCTATCTGCCTGAGTTGGTTGTAGCTCAGGTGGATGTAAAAGATCCCATAGCACCTATCGAAAAGAGTAGAGGATGATTCCCAATGCCCTGGCCAAATTTCTCCTAGTAGTATTAATACCATCTCTGGTCTGGAAAAAAACAATTGTAGATAGATGATTCTGTCTTCCTTAATATAGTTTCAAATGGGGTACATTTTTGCTGTTTTATATACAACAAGGAAACCATTAACAGTTATGCTTTAAATATTTGTTATAGTTAGTTTCCTTTCTCCTTTATCCCATCCAGCTATAGTTAAGAATATACCTACACTAGAGTATGGTCTCCCTATCCTCTGCCTACACTAATCCCAGAAACTCAAAAAAACTATAAACTACTGAATATACAATTTTCAGATATGTTTTCCTGTCAGATAGGTATATGCATCATTGTGGCATATTGAAAAAGTAAACAGGCTCACAATAATGGAAAAAGCTATATCACTCCCAGCTACTTTGATTTATAAAATCTTTAAAACTGGTTACTACCCCCACCCCTAAAAAGATTACTACTAGCTAGGGCTGCCACCTACTCCATATGATGTTCTCAGCATAATCAATTAGGACTCACCTGCTCAAGATTAAAAAATTCTGTAGCTGAAAGAGCTTTCTTCAGTTTAGGCCCAGCCATACAGAATAATCTCACAAATGAAATGAAAACTAATCAAACTCTAAAATGCTTCAAGGCTGCTTTAGGTGACAACATACACAAGGAAGATGACTACATTTGTTTTATTGATGCAGATTAACTATTTCCGCTTCAGTTATTATTTTATTGTTTAACAAATTCTTGATCGTTGGTATCAACAAATGTTAATGTACCCTTTCTGACTTTGCTATCCTTGCATTGTAGGATTGTTATGTAATACTGCATCTAAATACTGTTCATTATTAATATTGTTCACTTGTCAATTTATTTAATTTTGTGCCTGGGTCATGAAAAGGGTCAGAAAACCACTTCACCCACATGGTTAACAAAGTGAAATAAATAAGGAAATAATAAATAGCCCTGAATATGAGATTCAACTGATGGTAAGGAAGGCATTCCTGTTTCATACCACGCTGTCCTCTCTGAAGTTGTTAAGCTATTAAAGGATTTTTTTGCATTAACTTGGAATGTACCTTGAGGCTGCTTAATTAATTTTCAGTTAGAGGCAGGTATGACAGATGTGTGACATGAAGAGTAACCTGATAATCACAACTGAGAAATGAGCCTTTTTTTTTTTTAACTGGATATTTAAATGCCTTCCAGGCATTCTGCATATTAAGTATTACATATCAGTAAAATTCTGCTGCTTGCTTCCTTGTCCCAGAGAGAGAAATTAAAGTAAAAATAATCACAGCTTTTCAAATGATGGCCAATGTGTTTGAGATGATTAAGTTTGTAGACATGTTTCTCCAAGTTAATGGATGAAAGTGCATTATAGTGCATTTGCTTTTTTATATATAGTGAGACATTGTATGCTTGTTTAAATTCATTATTAATAGCTATACAATTCAATGTATTGCTGGGATATACCTGTAACAGAGTGAGAGTTTCCTTTTAGACAGTGTATGTGGTTCTGCATTTTACATTTTTGGAATTATGCAAGAATCCTTTTGATGAAGAGTTTAGAAAGGCTTCTTTGTCATTTTTCTAAATATATATTGTGCTTGCTTACTCCCTGAAAATAAACGGTATAAATGTCTTAATTCCTCCAAACTATTATTTATTGATGCTCTCTTTTATGTAGTCCAGGCTCTTCTAGTTTTACCTGCTGTCATTATTATATGACCATGCTGCTGTAAGTTTCAGTAAGCCAAGACTGTATTACCTGGGTTCAGCAGCAAACCTTTATCCACTCCCTAAGTCTCAATCAGATTCCCTCAAAGTAGTTATTTTGAAATCAGCCAGTTATTGTTTTGTTCTTGTTTGTCAAAAATGTTTTGAATCCTGTGGCTGTACCAATCATCATACCATGGTTATTGTTATACTACAGTTTATACTTCCCAGTTTGAATTCCAGCTGTCCTATCTACACCTCAGCAGCAGGTATCCATCCTACTTGGAGGTGTCATTGTAAAACACCCCTTTCATTTACATTCTGTCATTCACTGACCTACTCCTAAGCTTGTTATTCCATTTATAAGCATGTCAATATCCTCAGGACAACTTCAGCTGAAGGCGAGCATCCCACATACACACACACACACACACACACACATGCACACACATATATATATTTTTTTTCCTTGACGTCTGCTTTCCTCTTTCATCCTTTACTTGCTCATTTCACTTTTATTTGTGGTGAGTATGAAAAGACAAGCTGTTACTGAAATTTTGCTCTTGCATTTTGTACTCATTTTCTGCCTTGTCCTCCTAACCATCGCTAACCTTTTGTTATACTTTTCCTGTCATTCACATGGCAAAGGCACAACTGGTCAAATCTGACTATAGACTGAAGAATAATTTATCCATGACACACATGGTCCTTACCTCCTAGACTCATCAGTCAGTGGATAAGTGGCATTGCCTTAATATACTCATCAGTAACTGATTCACACTTGTATCTTACTTTTAAATCAGTCAAGTAAGAATCCCATCTTTGCTTGTTTCTAATGCGTGCCAAATATAATAAGGATAGCAGCAATACATGTCATCTGATCATCATGTCTCAATTTGGCACCTCCACTTTCAGTTCTGTCAATACCAACTTCACGGGAATGTTTTCCTAATCTACATATAGCCCACTTTTAATGGAATAGATAAAAATCTTGCAAGACCTTTCAGTAGAAGGCAATTAAAGCCTTTTAAAACAATTTTCTCCAAAGTATTTTTATACCTGATGGAAATGGCCACAGAAACAATTAACAGAGGAGACGGTTTTCCAGAAACTCGGATCCAATGGGGAGAATTGTTGAATTTTAACTACAGTGTACTTATTTCAGCAAGGAATCCGGCGACACTAATTTTATAATCTTATTTTAATTAACCATGCAAAAACATGCAGATGATGCAAGGAAAGCTCAGTTTTTTGTTTAATAAAGAGTCAGTGTGAATGTACTGAGTAACATTTCCAAGGCAGCAGGTGACCAACATAAACTAAAGTCACAAAATTGATGTCACCAAGATCCAAAGCAAACAATGCCTTGTTTAAATATAGTCAAAAAATCCAAGTCACACTTTATTTTTATTTATTATATTAGAAAATGTACCACCAAACCACAAGGGTGGACCTTGGGAAAATATTTTAGAATAGAAGGAACTTTTATGGCAATCAAGATAGGATGCTGCAGTCCTGCTCAGTTTGAATGACAACATATAGATGTTGTCTGTGTATTAAAATTTAGGGCTGCCAAGCTTTAAGTTTAATCAGAAAGATTTCTTAACTTTAGAATGTGAAATTTTATTTATTTATTTATTTATTTAAATTTGTAGACCGGGAGTGTCCGACTGGACATAGGTGCATTTTCAGCGGAGGCCCGGGGGGAAAAGCTCCACAGTTAAAATAAATAGACAGTATTTACATTGGATTACATAGTGATTAACAATTTACATAGCAATTACTTACAACATATTTACAGATGAAGAACATAGTACATCAGTAGACAACTAGAATCTTTATCTGTGAAGTGCATACCAGACATTAACAAATGTTACAAGAAGAAGACGTTTGTGCTGTATAATAAGTACTGGCTTATGAGCGTCTGAGCTTGCTATAATCAAGGTAGTTAGTGGAGTGGAAAGAAAGGTAGTGGTTGGATGGGGTGGATGATATTAGAGTGGGAGTTGCAAGGGCATAGCCAGCATGTTTTTAGTTGCACTTTTAGTAAAGTTTTGAAGTGGGTGCATGATGGTATAGAGGTAATTGTGGGTGGGAGTGAGTTCCATAATTTGGCTATGGTGCAAGAGAATAGTGCTTTAAATTAAATTAAATTAAAATATAAAATATATTTTGGAATTAATTTAGAGTGTACAACAAAAAACACTTTTTAAAAAAGTAAAAAAAAATGATACAGCTATTTGATATGTGCGGTTTACAATTATTTGAACTGGGTTTGAATCAACTTACTATCTTTGGTTTTTATGCAGTAATTGTTAATCGGTCACATGGTCAACCTGGCATTATCTAAGGCCGATAGATTTTTATTTGTTCTTCTTTAATGTTCTGAAAAAGTCTGGAAATCGTGTCCTGGACAAAGACACTTAATAAAAGTATTTTCTGCAAGTCTTGGGAAGTGATTCTTGCATATTCAGGTTTGTACTGGCTTTGGGTCTTGGTGACATCAGTTTGTTTACTTTAGAGAATATAGTGAGTATGAATAGATGCAGCTGTACCCCATAAGAACAAGATTATGGCAAACCTACCTGATGGAACTATAATATCAATAAGCTTTACAATGAAAGGAAAAAAAAATTGATGAAATTTAAAAAGAGTAATTCCCAGAACATTGGAGCGCTTGTCACTGAAATAAACGAAGAACTCAGCAGCTTAATAAAATTCAACAAAGCCAAGTTTGAGGCTAAAGTGGCTACCTAAGCTAAAGGGAATCACAAGGCACTTTTTTGTTATATTTGCAATATCAAAAGCACAACACAGCAATGTGCTGAGCTGATTCTGAGTGATATTACCTACACTGTGGCTGAAGACACAGCAAACCTACTAGTTGATAAATTTAGCTCTGTCTTTACCCATCTCTCTGCTCTGCTTGTACATCAAGATAAACTTGAAACTGTCTCACCTCTAGCTATCACAAAGACTAAGTCCTAAAAGTGCTATCAAGAGCTAAACGTACTGCAATGATGAGTCCTGAAAATATCCTCTGATGCATCTTGAATAACATGAAACACAGTTTAGCCACACCCCTGCAATCTGTTCAATCTGAGCATCCATACAGGTTCTGTACCAAGCAAATAGAGAACAGCTAGTCATTCCTCTACATAAGATAGGAACTTCCACAGATCCAGACAATTTCAGACCCATAAGTGTTACCACTTCCTATATAAAGCCATGAAAAGACTTATGGAACTAATTAATCAGGACATTGAGAAGCTCCAGACACTGAACCCATCTCAGTTTGGATTTGTCAATGGCAAGTCATGCTTACTCAAACTGGTGGACATTTTTGTAAAGGTAGCCAAAGCAATGAATGATGGAAAAACAATACACACTGCATACCTTTACCTGGTCAAAGTTTTTGTCATGATTCCCCACTCAGATATAGCAGAAAAGCAAAATAAACTCGAATAGTTTCAGTGGGATTGCCATGGCTCACAGATAGGATGCAGGAAATCAAAACAGAGGAAGTTACCTCCACAAAGTGATCAGTCACCACTGCTGGACCTCTCCTGTTTGGCATCTGCTTTTCTGAAGTAAAAGTCAATACCAAAGGACTCTGGCTGACTATGTTTGCAAATGACTGCAAGCTAGGAGCAGTCATTGAATCCCCAAATGACTTAACCATCCTGCAGGAAGGTTTGTCCCAATTAAATAACTGGTGTCAAAAAATCATGGACTGAAAATACATGCCAAAAAATGCATTAGTGCATCATTTGGGAAGTCATTTATCCCAGAGATCTGCACACTGACAATATGCCCATAAGAGTTGTTTGAGATTTGGAAATTTATTTGGACGGTGACCTAACTTTTGATCAACATGTGTCCATTGCACATGGACAGACTCAAAGCCCAGACACTCTACTCAGTATCCTACAGACTACTTTAGGTGACCTGCACCTGGCATTCAAGGCATCTTCCAACCCAATGCTGATTGATTTACTACAAGTCAGAATCACCAGATAGCATCAGAAATACTCTGTCTAGGGATATAAACCTCTTCTGAAACATCAGCAGAATGTTTTGGAGGGACAAGTATAACCAACAGAGGATACATCTGCTCTGAAACAGACTCATCATGCACATAAGACAAATTCCATCCCTGTCTATATTTAATCGCAGCTTTGATCTATTGGTAGGACACAGACAATTTACCCCAGGACTACCCTCTGTACTACTAATGGACAGCGGCAGCTCCTGAATGCTTTATCCCATATGTGGATCCCTCAAATTATTTATGATAGGATCCCAGTTCTTGTCAGTAGGGGTAATATATATTTATCAAGCATGGAATGGGTAAGGCCAAATTCTAAACAGATGAAATGGGTTAATTTGAGATCAAAAAGGAAAATTGTCTAGGTTTAAAATGACTTGCAAGGCAGCTAGACTATTATTTACCTTTGAACCTATAATATGCTTTATTCATTTTCTATTAAACATAATGTACAATAAAAACTGTGACATGGTTAAGCCTGCTAATCAAGCTTGAGAAACTGGCATTTAGTCTGACTGAGTAGAAACCCATTTTCAGTGGAGGCCAAGGAAGAAAAGCACCGAATTATTGCAATCTTCAAAAATAAACGAAGAAATGAGAACCTTTCATGTTGGAAGTACCAACCATACTAAACTCCCCCAGAATTCCACAGACCTCCTTATACTCAACAAGAACATAAGAAGCATACTGAAGAAGATACCTGAGCTACACGCTACCCTGGCCCTATATTCACCTGACCTAGTTCTTCTCACAGAGACCTAGAACCACCAAACAATAATATTGAATTTGTTCCACCTGGTTAGAATGTTCTCATACAAGATAGGAGATCAAAATGAGGAGGAGGTATTGCACTTCTCTTCAAACATCACCTGATCATTGATATGTTGGTCAGCGACCAAGCCAAGTTCAATAATGCAGAATCATGGTTCACAAAGCTAAAAATCAGTTCAAAAAAGACACCTACATATAATCTGTATATACTACCCAGGCAGTAACATTAACACAGTAGAATCCATTCTAGACTGGATGTCCCATCACCTCCACCAAGAAATAATAATAATACTAGGCGATGTAAATATCGATTGGTCTTCCTGTGATTCACTACGCCTCCACCAACCTCATTAACCTACAGGGCTTCACCCAATTAATAAAAACTACAACACGAGTAAAGCATTAAAAAAGGTGTCCATTGAAAGGGGCGAAGCCTAGATGACTAGCTGATAGCAGCATCTTTTAGAACTCCACAAAACTATACTAGAAAATAGGAAAAAAATGTTATCAATTAGAAACAGGGAAACTTTATCAATGAACTTCTAAACTACAACCTTATCAAATTTCAAGAAACTCTGGTGAGTTTTTTCTGTCAAAATAAATTGGAGATCTTTACAACTGTATGAAAATGGCTAGCTCAAAGAACTCTCACAGAGAAACTACTCTGAAGAAGGAGATCCAACTGATGTCTTCTACATTGCATGAACTTGAAAATGGATAGATTTACAGACAATTTGGAAAACCTAAAGGAAAACTGTCAAATACAAACTGTCCTTTAAGAAATATTACAGTAACAACAAAATATAATCCTTGACATGGAAACTTCTCTGACTGACATAGATGGGAGACTCAAAGAAGAGGAAAATCAGTCAGAATTTTTACTACATCAAAATAACTGGCTAATAAACAAAATAATGATCTGGAGAATAGGGAGAGGAGAACAAACATAACAATCTTTGGTCTTCCAGAGAAAACAGGAGGAGAGGACATCATAACATTTTTAAACTCATGGCTTCCTGAAATACTAGACTTAATGGAGGGACTATCAAATGGAATAGAGAAAGCTCAATGAGCTATTGGAAAACCACAACCCTCTTCATCCAAAACACCAAGATCAATTCTGGTAACATTTCTGTCATATCTAGCTAAATAACTTATACTAAAATCTGCCTGGAGGAAGAGTCCCTTAACATACAAACAAAGTCAGATAATATGTGATAATGGCTACTCAGCAAGAGTGCTAGAACTAAGGAAAAAACATGGCCATTAATGAAACTTCTTAAACAAAACAAAAGCACAGTTGGTATATCCTGCTAAAATCAGAATTTCCACCCAAATGATTGGAGAACCTTCAATAATTTCGAGGAAGCATCTTCATTTATCAAAGATAATAACATCATCACTATTCCTGAAGAAATGGACTGGTCTACAACAACTAATTTGAAAAGATCCTAAGAGAAAAACACTCGGACTGTTATGAAGAAAAAGAAAAAAAGAACTGAACTTAAAACTACAGAAACTCTCAAATCTCTCAAAGATTCAACAAAGATATAGACCATTGGTGCTTACAACAAAAAAGTATGTATTCTAATTTATTTCATTGATTATAATGTGATATTTCCTGCTTTCTATTGATTTATATATAAGCTTATCTGACACAAGCTCAAAAATTAGGCATTTAAAATCAAATGAAAACTAGAAAGTTAACATAACACTAGAGTTACAACAATTTGATAACAGAAAGTTCAACTGTTACAATGTAGCAGTAGCAAGTGAAGGGTATATGCATGACTGCATCTTTATAATGCTTTTTAATTGACTAATACATTAAGTAACATGCTTGTATGCTGGCTCTCAAAAAGATATAGGGTATTTTACACATGTGACTTTATCAGCTCTATTTTTCTCTGCATAGTATAATTCATTCATAACAGTTAAAATAATGGCTCTCATGCCTTGAAAAATGTATTGGGACGAATTGATTTAACTTGCGAACCCATATTTGACAACTTTTGACTGAAACACTCACATGCATACATAACCGTCTTTTTCCTCCTTTTTTTTCCCCAAACACATTAGATAAGAACTTCTCTCGCATAACTGATTTCAAACACATTTCAAATTGAATGTGCTGCTGGGCAGCTAATGTGTGGATTACACTGCAACAAAAAATATAAAGAAAACTTGCATATAATACACATAAACTTTTTACTTTAAAATTTGATAGGTACTTCATCTGAAATGTAACCATCAGGATGTGAAGTGTGGTCGATTTCTTTTCTATTTAATTAGATTGCAAAAGGAACTACATTAATATGCAGCATTGGGCAGTTTCTTTTTGTATTCTTGAGAAGCAAGTGAAGTCATGGGGAGGCATGGGAAAACATACTAACGTACATATGCACCTAACCCTGCCTTCTCATACTTCCCACTCATAAGAGAAGACTTAAGGTAGTAGATGTCTCTATTAGGATTATACTATTGGTGCATACAAATGGGGACTTTAGAGAGACACAATACCAGAATCTCTTAAAGAATATTTTACTAACTGATATTTTATATGCAGAATAACCGACATTTCATTTATTCTGAACAGAAGAAAAGGAAAGGGAAAAAAGAGAGTGGGTTACCGATGAGGCATTGATGTTGACAGCTATATTTTAAATAGGATATGTTTATAAATTTAGTTTTATATATATATATATATATATATATATTAGAACTAAATTACTTTATAGTAATGATAGGTAACTGGCTTGAGAATACACCTTTTATAGGGACATTAAAATGGATTAAGGCTGATTAAATGCAATTATGCTTTCATTTATTGTGTAGCTTCAGTAAGTCTATTGGTCTGAATAGACATTCCCAACCTCTGATACTAATGATCTTCACAATTAATCACAATATATGAGATTAACAGTTGCTGTGTAAGTGACTCACTAACACTTAGGGTTGAAAATAAAACAAAGTCAGTCATGGTATTGATATTGTCAAGTGACAGTAGGAGTAAAATACCGCATCACAAATAAGGTATACTAATGCTGTATAGCATTGCATGCACAATGCTACATAATAATAGTAATCCTAGTTCATTAACAGTAATTTGGGAAATTTTTTTATTAGAATGTCTTATAGATTCATGCCTGGGGCAATAGGTTTAATTAATACGGGTTCCTATCGTGTGATCGAAAATTGTAAACAGCAAATGCGTATTGAGTGAACTCAATTGGTTGAAATGTCGCACGTGTCATGAAAATCGCCATAGGGAATATTTTCCCTTTACTTCAATGCAGTGCGATCTTGGAGTAGGAATATGTAAGTAGCAGGGCTGGGGGGGTGCAGCCCCCCACATGGGGGGTGCAGGGGGGCTTACCCCCTGTCTACAGCATTTAAGTATAGTTTTTATTTTAATTTTTTTATTATATTTTCGAAATTTCAAACATTACTCATATGGTGTTGACCATAAGGTGTTCGATGTTTGAAACTTTCAAAAATATAATATAGACCCAAATAATACAAGTCTGTACAACTACAGATAGAGCTAGGAATGCTAATGCAGTTAGTCCTAAATATAATAATAATTCAGTACTAGACTGTAAATGTAATCCTAGTAATGTAACCAGGAACTATCAAATTATACAGAATTGCAATATTTTTTCTAAACAAAATTATTATTCTAGATTGCTTAATTCCAGGGATGCTGTAACTATATTGATGAAAGTGGAACTATATACTGCATACATAATGAGTGAAGGACAAAGAGTTACACATTCCAAACTCATATACAAGAATGTGGAGAAATACTACATCTTTATACCAGAAATGATTAACATGTCATTGAATGTGTATTTAGTTAGTTTCATGAAAGGAGGGGAAGTAATCAGTTGCATTTTTGTTGAATAAGTCAGTTTTCTAGTAAGAATTTTCAAATACTGCTATATCAATTTCTTACTGAAAACTTGCCCGCAAATGATAGCTGGCAGATTTTTGAAATATGTTATCTAACACTTTGAACACTGGCTGACTTCATTTGCCATAGTTTGTTCCTTTAATAGTAACAAATGAATAGATTTACTTTGTTCAAGTTTGACTGTTTTATTTTCATCAGATTTGATAATATTTCAAATTTAAGAAGCAAGAAATGGTAGATTAATACCTAATTTTAGGTTAATACCTTCAACTACCCAAACATAGACTGGGAGCATTACTCTAGCTCCAACACACTAGACCAAAGGTTCCTAGAATTTATAAACTCAAATGCTATGGAGCAACTTGTTACCAATCCCACAAGAGGGGAAAACATACTGGACCTGAACATCACCAACATGAGGACTCTATGCTCCAGACCAGATGTGTATCCCTCACTGGTAAGATCAGACCATAAACTAATCTCACTGGATATTCACATCCCGACCCCACCCCCTGCCCAGAAAACCACAGTGAAAAACTTCTCTAAAGCAAATTTCACACGCCTCAAAACCGAGGTGGAATCCTTCAAAGTCCCTGAGCCTGTGGAAAATACGGGCCAGACTGCAGAATCCTTTATAAACGCATTCTATGAACTCCTTCAGGAATGCATGGATCATGCAATCTCAAATAAAACCAAGACCCAATCCTCCAAAAGCAGACATCCTGTCTGGTGGACCCCAGCCATAAACAAACTATACAATAGAAGGAGGAAGCTACTACATGATAGAGCAAAATCCCAAAAAGGGAAGGTATCTCTGATCAGTATTAGCAAAAAACTATGGGCCCTCATAAAATCATCTAAGGCCAGCTTCGAGAGAAAAATTGCACAGGACACCAAGGATAATCCACAAGGCTTTCTTTAGTTATGTTAGGAACCTGGGTGGGAATTCCCAGATATGCTCAGAATTAGTCCAAAATGACAAAAAATACATCAAACCCACAGACATTGCCAACATCCTAGCTGACAGGTTCAGCGCAAACTCCCCCCCCACCAAAAGGGCAAATATCTATCTCAGCAGAGTGCTGCCCCCTGACATCTCAGATGCTCAGGTAAGAGCTGCCCTCTCCAAAGCAAAAAACACAGCATCAATGGGACCAGACGGTGTCCCGGGCTGTGTCCTACATGAACTCCAAGAAGAGCTAAACCCAAACATAAAACTACTGTTCAATCTCAGCCTTACTATAGGATATGTACCCAAAGAGTGGCGTACAGCAACAGTGGTCCCTCTCCACAAAGGTGGTGCCTCAACGGATCCTGGAAACTATCGCCCCATAAGCCTGACTAGCTTGGTCTGCAAAGCTATGGAAAGGATCATCATGGACCTCATAAATAAAGATATTGGGGACCTACAGACACTGGATCCTACCCAGTTCGGCTTTAAGGGCAGATCCTGCCTCTTAAACCTGGTCGATTTCTTTGAAACAGTCACCAAGACCATTGACAAGGGGAAGGTGGTCCACACAGCCTACCTGGACCTCGCAAAAGCCTTCGATACAATACCCCACTCAGGCATTATAGATAAGCTCACCAGCATAAATATAAACCCCTATGTCACTAGATGGGTTGCAAACTGGCTCAAGGACAGAAGCCACATGGTTAGAATTGCTGGAGCCATGTCAGACTCCAAACCAGTTACAAGTGGCGTCCCACAAGGCTCATTCCTGGGACCTCTCTTGTTCTGTATATATTTCTCGGAGGTACAGGCCAACACGGAAGGACTGTGGCTGACCAAGTTCACAGATGACTGCAAACTGGGTGCCATAATCGACTCTCCAGCCGACACAAGCATCCTCCAGAAGGGCCTCCTAGAAACAGACAACTGGTGCCAGAGCCATGGCCTCAAGCTAAACGCCAAAAAGTGTATAGTCATCCCCTTTGGCAAAACCAAAGTGCCCACAAATTACCACATAGGTGGTAATCCATTAAGTACAGAAGAAGTAATTAGGGACCTGGGGACCCAAGTTGATAGCAATCTCTCATTTGACAACCACATGGCCAAAATGGTTAGAAAAACATTTTATATAGCCCACCTAATCATGAAGGGATTCACATCTAGATCAGGGGAGGTCATCGTGCCTCTTTACTCATCCCTCATCAGGCCCATAATTGAGTACAATGCCCCTTTTGGGATGTACCTTACCAGACACCTGCAGCAACTGGAAAGACCCCAAAAGTACCTCACCAAGAGGATCAAAGGGCTCAAACAGATGCCATATGCTGCCCGGTAAAAGAAACTCCAGCTCTACTCAGTGGCATACCGCCTGCTCAGAGGCGATCTGTGCCTGACATATAAAGCCATGTCCAACCTGGAATTAATGGACATGCTGCACCTCAGAAAATCCAAATCCCATCAAGCTACATGCTTGAGAGACTTGAACCTCAGCACTGAAATAAATAGGACATGCTGGAGGGACAGATTCATAACCCAGAGGCTCCCTTCACTCTGGAATAAAATCCCAGTCCAGGTTAGGCAGAGTCCCTCATTGACTCTCTTCAAGAGGAATCTTGATGAGTGGATGGGAGATCATAGGTTTACCCCGGGTATCACTTCTGTGTCACTGTTAGACAGAGGCACAGTATACTAACCTCGAAAAAGGGCATAGCAAAATTAATTTAAAATGGGTGGCGAAAGCCAAACATGCTCTGGCTAGGCTTATAAATGCCCTAGGGCAGATAGCCTAGTATGAACCTATGAACCTAATGTTTTTTTAGATATGCTCATAGATATGTTACACTTAGTTCATAACAAGATTGTTATATGCTGAAAGAAAGATTATTTAGAGACTAAACTAAGTTACAAAAGCAATACTTATGTTAAGAGAGATAAAAGGGAAAAAACATCTTCAGAAGATTTACATTTTTCATACTTTATGTACATTAAATTACATATATAATAGAATATTGTTTCACTTACCTGAATTATATAAATCTCCAATAAAAAAAAAACTCATACTGGGGCTCGAAGAGGGTAATTTTCACTTTTTCTTGTTGGTAGATATGAAAGTCAATCTGATAGATTTTTCTTTTTCTATTGGATTGAAAGTACATATTACTTTTCACTTTTTTAGAGGGTTTATCAAAATTCTTGATTATTTTATTCCAGGTATGTATTCAAGAAATTATTTTTTCTTTCCTTTATTGGCTTGAACAAAGTTATACTTCATGTCTTTCATTCAAAAAAAAAAAATAATTATTAATAACGAACAAAATCAGCAGAGATGTTACACATACTACACATTATAAAGCACTACAAATTTATTTATCACAAATAATTAGAAAACAATTAATCAAAAACAATTAAAACAATTAATTAAAACAATTAATCAATAGGAATGGATTTAACCTTTCTATCTTTAAATATAAATGGTTTAAATAACTCAAGGAAAAGATCAGACTTATTAAGATATATAAAATTAAATAGAGTACAAGTGGTATTTCTTCAAGAAACACACTTTAAAACAGAAGACACATTCATATGGAATCCTAATGAATATAAAATATTATCCCACTCCCCATATAAGAAAAAGACTAGGGGAACACTAATTCTATGGAAGAAACATCACCGTGCCTCAAATCCTTATTACAATAGACAGAAGTTTTGAAGGACTTCTGTCTATTGTAATAATAAAATATAATAATAGGGTTGAGACTTTAGCAAATGTATACTGGTTCCCAAGTATAGGGGTTGAGACAGTAAGAAAACTTATAGACCTAATTACTAGAATATATAAGGGAAATCTGATAATAGGTGGAGACTTTAATTGCATCCTGGATAATTCAGAGACCTCCAATAAAAGACGCCTACACATTACTAGCACAAGAAAAGCTTTTAAAAATGCTGTGAAAGCCTAACTCTGACACATTCAGATATAAAGAGTAATTCATTATCATTCTCACGTCAAGATCATAGATTTGGTACTCAAACTAGAATATACAAAATATTCATATCCCAAGAACTAAGTACAAAAATAAACTTCTCTTTGATTCCATGCCCCTTTTCAGATCATAACTCATTAATCCTTAAAATATACACACATTTTAAGAAGTTAATCTTTATGACAAGAATTTCAGCCTATATCACACAATTAAAACAATTCAAACCATGGCTAGATTCAGAAATACAATTTTTCTTAGATATAAACTACACTAATGAAACAAATATAATAAACTTATGGGATACATTGAAAGCTTATTTAAATGGAAGAATCCTTTCATAGTATAAAAATAAAAAAGGAATGGGATTCAGAATTACATAACATCCAAAAACAAATCACAGAACTTAATATAAATGAATCTATAAATCCACAAAAAAATAAAAAAAATCAATTGAGAAGTTAAACAAAAAATATAATAAAAGTCTAACTCATAAAACTAATCTAGCAATAGAAAAACTAAAACTTAACTCATACGCTGTATCACCCAAGCACATGCAAAACTTAGCAGTTAGAGTTAAAAGACAATCTATTGAAAACAGTATCACAAATATCATTCATGAAGGGAAAAAAAGTATCAGACATAAGTGATATATTGGATGCCTTTAAATATCACTTCACTGATCATTACAAAGATGATCCACATCATTCTCATTTTTCAAATTTAGAGTTAAATTTAACAAAATTAAAAGTAATTCCAGAAAAACTAAAATTAGATCTTCAAAAACAAATACCCCTAAAAGAAATTACTAAAAAAAATCAAGGAAAGCAAAAATAATAAAACACCGGGAATTGATAGCATAATTAATGAATTGTATAAGATATTTCCAACCTCAGTAATATTTATATTTCATAAAATGTTAAATGAAATGCAATCACAAAAATATAATTCCACCCTCATGGAGGTATTCCTTAATTTCACCTATCATAAAATATAAAAAAAGATCCGTTACAATGAAGTTCTTATAGGCCAATTTCATTACTTAACAATGACTATAAAATCTTTGTCAATATTAGTTAGCTGACTCAAACAAACATTAATACAAATCATAGATAAGGACCAAACTGGATGTTATATATAATAGATATACTCATGATAACATTCAGAGAATGTTAACACTTAAATTTTTAAACAGGGACAATCAGGAAGCCCTAATAGTAACATTGGACATAGAAAAAGCTTTTGATTCCCTCAGGAGGGGAATATCTTTTTAACTCTCTAGAATTATTTAATTTCCCACTCACTTTCATTTCTCTAATAAAAAAATATATTAAGATAATCTTGCTTATGTAAAACTTGGACCTTTTACTTCAGAACCCATTTAAATATCTAGAAGCACAAAACAGGGATGCCTGATGTCACCTATCCTATTTGCACTGGCAATAGAATTATCTGCATCATAAATACATAATAATCCCAAAATAAAAGGTTTTGACATATATGGACAATTTAATTCAAAAAGTATGTTATTTGCTGTTGATGTCCTACTCACTCTGTTTCAGAGGAATCTTTACAAGAACTAGATGTTGGGAGGGTGGCCTAATGGTTAAGGTGTTTGCCTTACAAACACAAGGTACAGGGTTTGAATCTCACAGGGGATAATTGGCTAGGCTTAAAATAGCTCGCAAGGGCAGTTAGCCTAGTACTAATCTATGAACCTATGAACCTAAGATAGATTAGTAGAAAGATTCTATCTCATCTAGGGTCACTGTTTTAATAAAACAAAGTCTAATTGCATGTTCTTAAGCAAAAAGGGGGACTCCTTATTAAACACAAATCATATAATAGGTAAACAAGTTCCCACAATAAAATATTTAGGAATAGTATGAAGTAAAAATATGGAATCAACAGTAACCTTAAATTATAATACTATAATAAATAATATAAAAATGCTAATAACAAAGTGGAATAAAATGCATTTGGAATTTGAAGACAGACTGCAGGTTATAAAAATGTTACTCCCAAAAATAAATTACATTGCATAAGCTATTCCTATGACACCAAACAAAGACTATTTAAAAGAAGTGAATAAAATCCTACTGACTTTCCTCTGGTTTCCAAAAAGAAATAGGATAGCTTATTCATATCACATCAGACCTTGGGAAATGGGTGGAATCAACCTTCCAGACATAGAAGCATACATAAAAGCCTTTATTTTTAGAATTATCATTAACTGGTTTGATCGTAATTATTCTTCAACATGAAAAACTTTACATATTACTATTTTCTTAAATGAAAACAAGATAAGTAAAAATATTATGTTAAATGAACAAAATAATATATTGTGGCATGCATTAATGATCAACATTCAATATAATATATAAAAGACAACTATTTTAAACTACATAAATAACATATATAATTTATTTAGAAAATGTATTTATTCCAACACAGACATTAAGATATGGTTGGATTTATTAATACCCTTTAGCTGTACAAAAAAAATGTTTTTAATAAAATTTATAAAAATACTTTAAAAAATTGTGAGATGAAAATTTTTATCTGTTGGCAACATTGTATAAAGAGTCAAAAAGTTTTAGACATTCAACAAATCCAAAATACATTTAGTATATCAAACGCAGATTGGCTGGTACTCCAAAGCATAGTATCACATGCACATGACTTAAACAGAATAATCATTAATTCTTCTTATAAGACTAGCCCTAAATTTATAAGTCTTATGTTTGAAGTTATATATAACGACTATAAATGAACAAATATGATTTCAAAAATATTCAAAATTTTAATGAATTTTAAAAGCAACCCTAATTTAAAATTTTGGAACTACATAACTAAAGGATATCAAACCAGTCTATCAATTGAAAGTAAAGCTAACCTCTTTTACTCTATTAAATCAACATTATTTTACAAGTATGGAAAATATATACTTGAAAATTTATACACAGGGCATTTATCACACCAGACAAATTAGCTAAATTTAAAACATTACAAAATACCACTTGTTGAAGATGCTTACTAACATGTAAAGCAGACTGGATAAACTTTTTTATGAATGTATTAATATTAAAAAATTTTGGGAAGAAATTACTAAGTTTCTTCAAGCTATTTTCACAGATACTTTTGTTTTAACCAAATCTCCAATCCTCTTGAACGTTAATGACAATACAGAAATGAGTAAAAAAAGACATATCTACTATGGTCCATATTAGCAGTGACAAGAAAATGTATAACAAGAAAGTGGAAGTCAATACAAGAACCCACTGTGGAAGAATTCTTGAAATTGTTGGAAGAAACTGTGCTATTAGAAATTAAGGTCAAAGAACTGAGAATTACTCCTACAAATGGACTAACAATCCTTGGGAAAAAATCCTTACTCTTATTGAGACATTAAAACTGGACTCAGTCTAACTCTTGATGTGTAACTTACTTAAATGTATTGATTGTACAATATATTTTTCTTTATTTTTCTGCTCCAGCCTTTACATTATTACTTGTTCAAACCAATTGTACATAGTATATATAGAGCATTATAACATTTGTCTATATAGATGACCGCAATATTAATTATTATTATATATGAAAAATAAAAAAACAATTGAAAAAAAAAGGAGTCCATCCTAGATTGGATCCTCACTAACAGACCATCTCAATCCTACTTCTCAGGCTCCCTCCCAGACACCCTTAGCGATCACCTCCCCACCACGTAATTAGACACCATGTGAATTCATCAAAATCCTCCACCCTCCAACAAATCTGGTACACAAAGAATTGCAAAGCCCAAGACTTTATATCTGCTCTTAATCAATGTAACTAAAGACCAATCTCATTTCTCTCAACAGACAATCCTGTAGACTACTTTAACAACACGTTCCTTAACATTGTAAATCACCTTGCCCCTATCAGAACTGTTAGAACTAAATACACCTATGCCCCCTGGCTGACCAAAGATACCCTTCTACTTCTGAAACAAAGAGATAAAGCCTGGGACTCATGGCACCAAAATTAATAGGTATACCAGGAACTAAGGAACAAAGTCAAAAAACAATTAAGGACAGACAAATTGAACCACTATATACTATAGATATTCAATCCAAAAACAAAAATAACCCATAAAAATTCTGGGCTGCCATTAACAAAATCCTACATCCAGGAAAAAAACAGCACTCTACCTCCTAATATCGACACCACCTCCAATAATACTACTACTCAATTCAATGAATACTTCACCAAATCCATCCTAGCCCTCATCAATAACAATTCTCCCACCTCACACCCAAATCTGTCTTCAGTACCTGTAGACCAAACCACTTCTCCTTACAACCTGTCCCAACCAGCACAATATATAAATATCTGATTAGACTTAAACCCACAACCCTGACCGCAGATAAACTGCCTGCAGAATATTTAAAGTTCGCTGCAAAAGCTAGCTCTTATCCAGTTTTCATGCTTATCAATTGCTCTTTATCAGAACAGCAAGTTCCTTCTCTGTGGAAAATATTCTGTATAATACCACTTCAATTGCCATTCCCCCTTTACCTAAAATCTTCAAAAAATATATATGTTCCCAAATAATGCTCACTAATAAACTGCTAACCAATAACTAACACAAATTCTGCCCCAGTCACAGTACTACCATAGCCCTTATTAGCTTTACCAACACAGTAAACCAACAATGAAACGATGGTAATCTAGTATCCCATGTATTCCTAGATCTCTCCAAGGCCTTTGATACTGTCTCCCACACCAAACTCCTATCAGCTTTTTCCAATCTTAATCTAAGTCACTCCACTCTAGCCTGGTTTCAGGACTATCTAACCAACCAGAAACACACTGTAAAATGGCAAAATTCCTTTTCTCCTCTCCTACCTGTCATCCTGGAGGGTCCCCCAAGGATCCATTCTCGGACCTCTTCTTTACAACATATTCGCCAACCAACTTCACAGGGCTACTCAGCATGCCACACTAGGCCAGTATGCTGATGACTCCACCCTAATCTGCCCTGCCCCATCACTCCCTCAACTCCAGAAATTGACACAGAAGTCGTTTACTGCAGTCAAAACCTGGTTAGCTAACTCTCAAATAATACTCAATCCCAAAAAAACTCAGCTATCGATATTCTATCCCACTAGAGCCTCAGAAACCATACCACCATTCACAATATATTCAGGTAATAACACCCCTACCACACCTGTCCAACATACCAAGCTACTAGGAGTTATAACAGATCACAACATGAAATTTAATATGCACATTGCACAGGCGATAAAAAAAGTCCATAAAAATCTTGGAATCCTATATAGATGCAGAAAGTACCTCACCAGTGACAGTAAAGCTAGCATTGCAGGAACCCACCTACTATCCCCCCTGCTCTATGCCACCCCTCATACTACTCAATCTAAACAAAGCAAACTTAAACAAACTAAACACTTGCTACAACATAATAGGAAAGTTTGCAACTGGCTCACCCCTCAGAACACATCACTGTCTAGGAATCAAACCACTGTCATGGTTAGAATTACCCAACCCACTCGTATATAACCAGCTTATAATGTTGTTGTTGTTGTATCTTTCGGCTTTTCCTGGTTAGGGGTTGCCACAGTGGAACTCCGGTCCGCTAATGATTGGCAGTAGATTTTTACGTACCAACTTGCCAGGCCTGATGCACAACCTTCAACGAGGGTACGCCCATTCACGCATGTCTCCACACACAAGATGCTTTAGCTGAGAATCGAACAGGACGTCTTACTGTGAGGCGACAACGCTACCGCAGCACCACCACCGCAGCATGTCAGCTTATAATAGCCCACCAAATTCTATACTATCCTGATAGTGTTCCTGCACTACAAGGCTTACATAATATCTGCCGAATTACCCAACTTGCTCATGTATAACCAGTTTACAATAGCCCACCAAATTCTATACTATCCCGATAGCGTTCCTACACTACAAGGCCTACTTAATATCTGTTCTAACAAACACATACTAAGATCCACCAACAAAGCACTGGCTGGCATAGCCAAAAGCAGCAATAACTCTGGGGACTCCCTGTATTCCACTTCCACTGCAAAAACATGGAATTCCATCCGTGTAGATATTGGGACACCACAGAAAACAGAAATAACTTCAAAAAGCCCCTCCAGTACCATTTAAATACTTCCTGGATATGTAATTGTTCTAACCCTGGGTAACCTCACTTGATGTATCATACCTTACTTTAACCGTCTATGAAAGCCTACAACAACTCCTTTCTATCCTCCTACTTAATCAAGGTGTGTTCACTATGTTAGGCACTGATGAATGTAACCATATGACAGAATAAAATGTTCCTTACAACTCTATTGTGTATTCTAACACAGAGTGCTTTTTATTGTGTATTCTAATCCTCCTACTTTATCAATGTGTGTTTACTGTATTAGGCACTGATGAGTGTAACCATATGACAGAACAAAATGTTCCTCACAACTGTATTGTGTATTCTAACTGTATTGTGTTCCTTATAGTATATTAATGCGCTACAAACTTTATTAACTTACTTGTTTCTGTACTATATATACTCTTATCAATATATGTATTCTAATTACTGTACTATTTCTTGTAGAGCTTTTCTCCCCGGGCCGCTGCTGAAAATGGGATTCATGCCCAGTAGGATTCTTCCAGTAAACAAAATATACAATAAATAAATACATAAATAAATAAATACTAGACATTATACTTTCGTATCTCTGGGAAATCATACTTCTTGTTCATCACTGACAGAAATAAAGTCAGAGCTAATTCTAACCGTTCAAATAATGTTGAGAGCCATCTTCAAGGTGATTATGTTTAGATATTCTCCCATCTTTCTGTCCAGTTATTTTTATAAACTATATTATGAAACATTTCAGTAGACTGTTTTTGTATTTTGCTATGCCTTTTTAAATTAATTAATAATAGCAGTAAAATTTGTATAAATAACTGGTAGAAATAGATATAAATACAGAATTATGTATTTTCTTACAAGTGTGTGTGTGTGTGTGTGTGTGTGTGTGTGTGTGTGTGTTTCTGCTTTGTATTTCTTCAGAATTCTACAAATTGCCTTTTGGTGTGGGGATTAAAAAAGACCATTACAATTTAAACTGGAAGTGCATTTTTGAGTCTGAAGATAGGTGTTTTCTTTAAGGGACAGTTTTGAGTTTTTATTACAAAAATACTTTTGATTACATATTTATGCTTACCTTGAAAGTTTAAGTAGGAAAGCATAAAAGACATGGACAGCCTGCCACCTTGTGTTGAAATGCAGGAAAGTGAAAGCTGTTTACAATTTACAGGCATTGCTGTCAGTATGCAGCAGTTAGCAATGCCACAAAAATATATTAGGTTTGTTATGTTTACTGGAACAGCAAAAGAGACTAATCCCTTTGGCAGATAAGAATGTAGTTGGCTAAATCTGACCACGTTAGGGAGAGCAGTCTGCTGTTTCAAGGGTTTGTGCAGACTGGTTGAATTTTGCTGTGAAATTTTACATTTTATAATGCTAAAGAGGTGGTGAGAAAAGAATTGAAAAATAGTGCAGCTTAAAATGTACATAAACTTAAGTGCAATGAAAGTTTTAAGATTAACAAAGACTAAGGATTTTGGTTCTGGATGTGTGCTCAATCTATTTAAAGTTGTCAGCCCTTGAGTTACAGAAATGAATTTAGGTACTGGACTGATGTGGATAATATGTTGATCAGTTAAATAACAAGAAAACTTAAGCTAGAAGACATCTGCCTGTAAATAAAAATCCTAGTAATTTCTTTAGTAAGTAGAGAAGGCAGAGAACAATGTAATGTTTATTTACACATTGAATTTTCTTAACTAGGAAAGACCCACTGTGCCACAAGCCTTTCTAAGTGTAATTTGCAGAGTAAAAATTCAGTTAATTTAGATGGAATAGAAAGCAAAATTACTTCAAATACAGAACAATTAAATATGTCTTTTTGAAATTTTACACATACACAATAAGAACAGATTTATATTTATAAATAGTATTCTTATGTAGTCGGAGCTGGGTTTGGAAATTGTGGTCCAGCAGGACCTGCTACATAAAATGATGATGTCTTGTGCATACCTCTCAACCTCTTAGTGCAATAAATCAGGACAAACCTCAACAAAATGGGAGGACAAAGGCCCAAAAATAGGGACATATTTTAAATATTGCTCTTATTAATTAGAAAGTTGCTAGAGTAACACGGTTTGTTTTAACATATATTTTCTGAAGGATATGAAGTCTGAAACTCAAATTTATGTCATTATTTAGTGACTTCAGTCCTCAGACCTTCCCAGTGATTTGCAGGAAAAAACACAAATTTGTGACGAACAGACCAAAAATATTATGCCATAATTCTGTACATTCTGGGAAAATCTGGAAAATTGAGAAATAAGGTCTTGGGAGAAATTTAGCTAAGAGTGAACTACCTGCAAGGGAATGCTATGGCTAAGCAAATTCAGTATTGAAACCCAGTAGCACTAGGCATTAACAGATTGCTACTTCATGCACACTGTATGCACTTGTCATAGAGCTGGTGACTGTTGCATCTGATTTGCAAAGCTGAGCTGCATATGTTATTAAGAATTTCACACTGAGATTTCAGTGGTCCAGGCAGGTTTCCTTGTATAATGTGCTTGAAAATAACGTCATAAAAGTTGCTGCTGTGGCTGACATGGCCATTTGCAGTATTTACCTCTGTGTGTCCGTTTTACATTATTGGCTTAAATCATTTGTTCTCATGCTGACCTAACTGGCTGTTGGATGCATTGCAGTTCTTCAATACACTTCAACTTAGCACTCACGAGTGTGACTAGGTTTGCTTATATACTGCCTAAAATACCGCAGTGTCTCAGAGAATTCCCTTAGCTCCAAAGAACAGCAGCCTCAGAGTTTGTATATATTAGTTGCAGGGGAGTGAAAGTTGCATCTCCCAGGTCAGATTGTCACCCTGTATGAAACAGTCTAACACTATGCATGAGTTTCATTTTTCACAGTGTTACTTGAAATGTGCACTTCAGTATTTGCACAATGTGAAACACCAGCTTGCTAGGGGTAGTGGCACATAGAACAAGAGTATCTACACAAAGCTGCCTATCAACTTATTGAAGTTCATAGGTGTTTACTAAGCTAACGACCATACAGGCCTTTTTAAGCCTAGCCATGCATCCCAAATCTCCAACAAGTTCTGATACCCTTGATAAGTTTAAGCATGGGTCTGGGAGATGAACTATTTACAGGTTACCTGTGTCCATTAGAGACATAGTAGCCAGACCAGGGATGAATTTCCTGTTCCCCATCCAATTCTCCAAGTTGCACTTGAATTGGGTTAGGGAGGAACTCTGCTTCACATGGATGTGGAGCCTGTTCCATAGACGGAGTAGTCTCTGGGATACATACCTGTCTCACCAGCAGGTCCTGTTTATATCACAGGCAAGGTTTAAGTCTTTAGAATGGAAAATTCCAGTGCTGTGTGTTTTTTAGATATGCAGGAGGTCCATCAGAGTGGGGTCTGACAATGCCCTGTATGCCAGGCATAGATCTCCCCTTAAAAGCCTGTAGGAGACAGAATACAGTGATAAGAGCTTTGAGGCGGTCTGCATAGAACATGTTACTTATGCACTGTAGTCTTTTAGTGAAGAACCTCTGTAGACATGCCAATTGTTAGATATGCCTGGTTAGGTACATATCAAAGGGGTCACTGTAGTCAATGAAAGGTCTGATGAATGCCGAATACAGTAAAACAATGAGCTCCTTCGATGTAGATCCCATACCTTTGCTTTTATAAGTTGCACAACACAGAATGATCTCATCACCACTGTAGACACGTGACGGTCAAAGGCTAGATTACTATCTGTGTGTGTCATTAAGTCCTTGACCACTGGGTCAACTCTAAGGGGTGTGTTGTCAATATGATAGTTACCAGGGATGGATTGCTTCCCAAAGGATACTATTATGCATTTCTTGGCATTTAGTTTTAGTCCATGGCTCTGACACCTGTTGTTTGACTATATAAGCCCCTCCTGGAGAGCATTTGTGTCAGTGTGAGATTCAATGACAGCTCCTAATTTGCAGTAATCTGCAAATTTAGTCAGCCAGAGACCACTGACATTGGCCTTGACTTTCGAGAAGTATATGCCCAAAAGGAGTTGTCCAAGGACTGATCCCTGAGGGACACCACTTGTCACTGGCGTCTTTATAGAGGTGGACTCCCAATTTTAATTTCTGGTTCCTGGCTGTGAGCTGGCTTGCTATCCACCAGGTGACATATGGGTTTGCACCTATCCTCTTGAGCTTCACAACAATGCCTGAGTGGGGTACCTTCTGGCTCAGTATTGGTGGCTGCATTTACAATGAGCTCCACACACAGTTTTGTATTGCCTTTGAGGATGCAGACATAGCTAAAGAATGCTTTGTGGTTGTCTTTGGCCTGAGAGGCCAAACATACCTCAAGTATGGCTTTGGTAGACTTTACTTGTCCTCTGAGTTGTTTGTTTAGTTTGATGAGAGTGCTTTTATCCTGCTGTCTGCTGAGCCTCCTAATTTTTGCCATGATTTTCTTCCTCCTGTTTTACAGCCTATTGATTTTGTGATTCCACCAGGGTGGCTTGTTTTCTGAGTGAGTTCTGTACTTCTTCCTGATGGGTACAGCTGCCTCTATGCAGCTATTAACATGCTTGTACAGGGTTTCTGTGAACAGTTTTGCATAAGCAGCAGTGTTCTCAGGGTTTACGGGGCTTGACATTTTGCTGCGTTTTCAATAGCAGCAGGTTAGCCTTAGAATAGTACCTGAATATTCCAGGTTTAGCTGGGGGTCCAGGTTTTATTTTTACTTGAAAGGAGACCATTTTATGGTCTGACCTTACCAGGGAAGGCATTACAGTAGGGGGTGTGCAGCACTCTCCCATATTAGTGAGGACCAGATCTAATATGGTTGCACCCCTGGTTGGTGTATTGACTTATCTGGTCCAGGGAGTTTGTGTTTACAAAATTCAGGAATCTCTGTGCATGTACATTTGATATCACATAGGATTCCCAGTTAATTTTGAGGTAATTAAAGTCACCCATGAATATGGTATTGGATTGGATGGTTAGTGTTTCTAATAAGTTTAAATACATGGTATGGGTTTCCTGGGTCATGGAGGGGGACCTATAGCTTGCAAGGAAGTGGTACTGGATTTTACCTATGGTGATTTGAACATGGAGCAACTCAAGTTAATTTCCCTGTTTGAACAGCCTTGAAGTATATTTATTTTTGATGTAAACAGAGACACCTCCACCTTTAGTCCCTGCTTGTGAAGTAGCTGGTGGAAGGCATAACCTTGCACTGTTGGTGTGCTCTCCATGGCTTTAAACCACCTCTCAGTGACCGCAAAGTCATCAGCATTCCCTAGGGTAAAGAGAGCTTTTAAGGAGTGGAGTTTTTTGTTTAGGCACCTAGCATTGAGTAGTAATACCTCAAGATTTTCTTGGTTTTGATTTGCTATGTCGGAAGTACTTTCAGTTTGGCATTGCCTAAAAAAGGCACTATGGGGGGAGACAATGTTTTAGCTAATATTTGAAAGCCTAGGGGGGAGAGGTGTAGACCATCCCTGGCAAAGCAGTGTGGTCTGTTGACCATCTCCTTCCATGCTGACAAATATTGCACCCCCTTATAATGACACCAGAAACTAATGCAATTGTTAAAGTCAGTCATCTTTTGTTCGTATTGTGGCATCATCCTTGGGGAAGGTAAAATGCTACTCAATGCTAGGCTCATACCAGCCTGGGACACATATTCCAAGGGCTCCAGGATGTCTCTCTCCATATAATCTTGGGAGGTACGTCTCAGGTCATTTACTTCCACATGGACTATGACTGAGTCATACTAGTACTTGTGGTCCAATGACTTGAGTACATGTGTAATGTGGCAGATCCTAGCCCCTGATAAGCAACTGACTGTGACTTTCTCTTTACTCAGCCTGGTGAGAGGGACATCAGTGTGTCTCATGATGGAGTCTCCAGTGACTAGAATGTTGGATTGTGTGGTGGCTTGCCTTATGGGCTTAGAGGTACTTTTATGTGAGACCTTTGCCTCCACTGATATATTGTAAATACATCTCTCACGTACTGTATCAGTTTGTTTGAGAATTAGCTGGTTGTCAGTAAATATGAGGCAATTTATACATTGCCTCAGGATGCCCATATCCAACAAGCCAGTAACAGAGACAGTAGAAAAGTTCATATCCATGGCAACAGACCCTTTTTTATTGATTAGGCAGTTGGAGTGAGAATATCAATCACTGTCAGGAATATCCCGTTAGCAACTATGGGGACAGTTTGTGTCACTGCAAACTAGTTGTCCTATCTGCAACTAGGTATTATAGAAATTTCAATTGTGCTTTTACAGGAAAAATGTAACTCAAGGTGTCTGAGTCTGTAGAGAGCACTGCCAAAGACTTGAGTGGAAACTAATACATAGACCCTGAAACTTTAAGGATGAAGTATTTAGGCAGATATTTTGAAGTTAGAAATAAATCAAGCAGTCCTTACTGAAAACAAAGAATTAGCTTGTCAAGAATGATTAAAAGAGGGGAGTCACAAGAATGGTTACTGCCTCACTACTAGTAATGCTGGTCTCACCACAGATTCACTCTGTTGGGATGCAATGCTCCTTTGCTTTTTCTCTCACTAAAAGCAAAATGTTAGCACTAATCCCAAGATGAGAATCAGGCCACAGCCTGTTTGGTGATCCACAGTCTTGTCCAAGATGAGGCACGAGGTCAGTAGGCTTGTAGCCTTTTCCTGGTGGATGCCTTGCATAGCAACCAGACCAATCAGGAACGTTAAGCACAGAGAGTCACTCTCCAACCATAGGCAGTCAGGAGTTGGTACACTCTGCTCCTTCTCTCACCAGGAACAGAATATAAGCACACATTCTAAGCTGTCACCTATAAAGCAGTTATTAGGCTTTCTGGTGATCAGCAGTCTTCAGGAAATAATGTCCCTGTACTCCTCCTTTCACCAGGAGAAAACAGAAGCACTAATCCCAAGATGACTATTGAGAGGCTGAATGTGTGCATTCCAGTAACTGGTGGTTTTGCAATAGATGTTTAAACGTAACATGAAAAAAATGGCTTATTCTAAACCTGTGATGGCAAACCTATGACACGTGTGTCAAAGGTGACACACATCAAGATGTTTTGGGTGGCACGTCAGCGATCACCAACACCCAGGTTACCAAAGACACTGTGTTTGCATTCTTTGCTCATGAGAAATGCACTGAATTATTTTGTGCCAGGAGCTTTTGACATGCCAAACCCAAAAGGTTCACCATCACTTAGCTAAACACTGCAGTGTGCACTAAGCAGTTAGATATGAAAGTGGATAATTGTCTAAAAAGTTAAGTTTTAGTGGAGACCCACTATTTTTAAAAGAGCGAGATAGATTGAAAGGGGGTGGGCACTTTACTATTCTGGTACTATGGAGTATAGTAGGGTGTCCAATAAATTTAAATAGCTGAAGGGGAGTGATTTCACAAAATGATAATTTTGTGCTTATTCACACCAGCCAGTGAAAGGAGAGAGGGAAGGAGATCTATGATATATGGAAGTGTCGAATAGAAGCACAACGTTGCGAGTCCACAGATACGATTTATTAATACAACATACACAAATAGTTAAGCGCTTTCATCAAACAGCATGACTTCGAAGCCAAACATGTAGTGATGTTGCCTGGGAATGCAAGGCAAAATCTACTGTCCAATACAAGGAACTATGTGGTAATGCTGGGAATGAATAACTGAAAGGAAGCAGCGAGTTTAAATAAAGAAGTCTTGTGCTAAGGGGATCTCAGAATTTGATTAGTACACACTGACAGGCCAAAAAATAGTTGCTAAAGTGAAAATCTTAAGTGTGAGAGAAATTTGGTGTGACCATAGAGAAGGACTTTCTCAGATAGCCTCAAAAGAAGTTCTGTCAAACCATTCATTCACTCAGGAGGTGTGGGAAGGACATTACCCAGACTATTCTCTTCAAGGGTGCAGAAACATTGACCTCAACTAGCAACATGGGTGAGATGTAAAATGATTGCTTGGAGTAGCTCCTGAATTCTATGGACATCGATCCCTCCACTGCAAAGGCACTGCCTGAATCGACTAGTAAGACTGGATCCAATAATGCTAATGAGGTCAGTGCAGTGATTAAAAAAATCTCTAATGACAGTGCTGCCAGAGTTGGTGAGATTCAAGCAGGTATGCTGTAGATGCTGAATGTCGGTGAGGCAGTGAGGCTAATGCCTCTTTTCAGTGTTACAGGAAAGAGCATTTGGACAGGCAAACTTGTTGAGTCAATTTTCAAAAAGGACAAAAATGTGTGCAGCAGTTACAGAAAGATCATACATTACAGACTTCCTGAGAAAGCTTAAACTAAGTTCCTAGAAAGGAGACTCAGTCTAGTAGCCAGGCATCTGTCTCAGGACAAGTAGTTGAGATTTTTCCCTGCCCATGGAACAGTGGATGAGCTGTTTGCCCTTGTACACATATTTAAGGAGTTATCTGTCATGGTTAGTTCTCAGAAAGGTTATATGGGTGGTCATATAGCAATATGATGTCTCAGGGCTTCTGTTGCATATGTCAAGGCCAAGGGTTGTGTCTGCATTTCCAGTATTAACTAAAGCACATTTAGGATGAGCACAGGTCTCTGCCAAGGGTATGCCTTATCCTCTGCTTTGTTCATGATTTTCAAAGAGGCAATATCAAGGTACATCCAGTGGTTGAATGGTATCAAGTTTGGGGACCTAAGAGTAGTATCGTAGCTGTTTGGCTATGATGCTGTCATGTTAGCATCAAGTGAGAAAGGTTTCTAATATGCACTAGAACAGTTCATTGTTGTGTGTGAAGCAGGTGTTTTGAGAATCAGCACTTGAAAATCTGAGGTTATGGCATTCTTCAGCAAAATATAGAATTGCTGTCTCTTCTCCAGGTCTAGGACAGGCTTTGCTTGGTCCATTCTCGTATAGCTATGGCTGAAGCAGAAGTGATGCATAACTCCCACTGCAGCCATAGCTATGCGGGTAGAATATCATGGCTAACACGGGCTGGAAGGAGTAAGGATGATGGTCCAGGAGACCTGGGAGAATGGACCAAGCAAAGCCTGTCCTAGACCTGGAGAAGGAATTTAGTTTATAGTGCTTTGAAAAAGGTATGCACAGACTACCAAGTTGCTACTTCTAGAATAATTCAGGAATCCAACCCTTTCCGTAAAGACACAGACGAAGCCAAGATCCTGGTAGAATGAGCCATGGTCCTGCCTGGAGGTGTTTTGCTGTTATGGTTATAACAAAACGTAATAGCATGAAACAAGCATTTGGAATTAGTCTGCTTTAACACAGGTTGCCCTTTTTTTCATACCTTCACAAGAAGTTAATAACTGATCAGAGTTCCTGAAATATTTTGTTCTGTCAAGATACCACCTGAGTTGTCTGTGGACATCCAAGGCATGATGTAACTAACCTTTATCCCTTATCTTCAGGTCGTGTAAAGGATGTGAGATGGATAGCTTGGTTCAAGGTAAATTCAGATACCACTTTTGGCATAAAGGAAGGATTAATTCTAAAGGCAACCCTATCTTTGTGGGAAAATGAGATAAAGTTGACCACCATAAGAGCTTGCAAATCAGATAATTTTTTTTGTAGAAATCAAATCAATTAGTAACACTTTTTTCCATGTTAAGAAATTCAAGTCAGCCTGACAGACTGGTTCAAACTGATTAAGAGTTAATTTTTCTAACACAAAATTATGATCCCAAGGAGGATCTACCTGTTGTCTATGAGGTTTTGTATGTAATAGCTTTTTCAGAAACAGTTTGACATGCGACTGCATTGAAGGAGGAAGAGGATCCATTGGCAGATGTGCTGATATTGCTGACAAATTAAACTTGATTGATCAGTAAGACAGGGGGATAGTAAATCACACAAATCATGTTGAAACAGAAACAAAATAGTTTTGAGTGGTTGCTGGTTCTTTTCTGGACACTGGCCAAAAAACCTTTTCCCTTTACTAATAGATGATTTTCTAATACCAAGTTTTCTTGTCTCCTTTAAGACCTGTTGTACATCCTCAGAAAAAAAGGTGCTAAAATATATTAAGATTCCATCATCAAGGCAGTCAGTAATGTTTGGGGTTGAGCTGTATCAAACACCCCCTAGGCTTCTGTGAGTAGATCCAGTCTGTGAGGAAGCTTGTGGTAATTGCACCTGGCAACTTCCAAAAGAAGGGAGAGCCACTGTTATTTGGGCCAGAAGGGAGTCACCACACTGATCTTTGAGGAGTCATCTTCATCATCTTCAGAATGTTCCTGGATATTAGTCAAAAGTGTGGAAAAGAGTAATTGAATATTTTTGTCCATGTAAAAGAAAAAGCATCCGACTTCCTGGCCTTCTTGCATGGAGTCTTGGAGCAGAATTTTGCAAACTTGTTTGTTGTGAGTGGAGACAAATAGATCTATTTGAGGTATTCCCCACAGATCAATTTGTGGAAGACCCCTGATTCAGTTTCCATTCCTGAGGGTCTGTCCTCATCCTGCTCAGTTTGTATGATACACAGATTTACTCTGATGGTATGTAATATGCCTATAGAGTGAGATTGTGCTAAAAAGCTATATCCAAGGCTATCATGGTTAGTCTGCACACAGAGTAAGATATGGTTCTTCCTTGACTGTTTAAGTACCATATCACTGTGGTGTTGCCTGTAAACACTTGTAGAGATCCCCGGGACTATAGATGATTGAGAAAGTTGAGAACATTTATTAGTATCAACATCTTTTTTATGTTTCTGTGTTTTGGTCTACCTTTTCCGTTCTAAAGACCTTGCACTTTTATCCCCTTGGACAATGATCCCCAAGCGAAGCCTGAGATGTCTGTTTTGCCTAACTGTATTGGAGATGAGATTGAGAATGGGAATGTGGATTCTGAGAAATTTGGTACCCCCATCCAAATATCTTCCTTTTCATAAACCCCAAATCTAGAATCTTAAATGTCAGGGGATATTGAATTTGAAAATACATAGATTTCAAGTACCACTGGATTCTTCTCAAGTGGAGTCTTGCAAGAGTTTTTTTGAGAATCATAACTGCCATGAGACACTTAGTCCTGAGGAATTCCTTTACTGAGACATTAATCTGAGTGAAAAAAATCAGGAGCAGATCTAGTTACAGATTTGCTTTTTATTTTTCTATGGAAGACATTTCTTTGAACGAAGGAGACCAGGAGATATCACAGGAACACAAACCTGTGAGAGAAGTTCAGACAAGACTTTTGTAAGTTCTCATGTAACCCCAGACTGTGTAGGAAATCTGTTACACAGTTTAGAGATTCCTGGCACTTTGAATAAGACTGCAAAGATAAGCACATCATAAAACTAATGAAAAAATATGAATACATTTCAGTCTGCAGCAGACTATCACAAGAACTAGATGGTTTGTGAATAGCTTTGGAAGAGTGGATAAACCAAAGGGTAATACAGAGAGCTGATGATGTGATCCAGACACAGAAAACCTTATGAAACATCTGAAATGTTGATCTATAGGAATGTGATGACATACATCCTTTAAATCTATGGTCACTAAAACATTCAAATGGGGAATAAAGGGTAGTAAGTTGCAAACTGACAACATTTTGAACTTGAGCACTACCACAAACAGATTCATAAAAAAAGAATCGTAAAGGGACGCCAAGAATCTTCTTTCTTTGCCATCAAAACATCCTTGAATATGCTGAATGACAGGAGGGAAAAGATGAATTTTGTCTGGTTTAGAGGGGGAATCTCTTGGAAAGGAGGGAAAAATTCCCACTGCCATCTATAAGCTAGATGGATTATTCTCAGAACCAGTCTATTTGAAACAATCTGTTGCAAAAGAGAGAGAATAACATGGAGGTTCAGACTTTTTGGAATTTTTAATGGATTGCCAGGGTGGAGGGTATTGAGGAAAGTATTGTAAATAGTCACTCAGACTTATAAGACTGCCCCTTGTTCTGGAGGGGGGGTCTGCTTTCTATTTGTAAACCCCCTGCCATTGATTTTTAAACATTTACTCACCAGCAGATTGCTAAGTTGGCTTATTTTGCTTTTTAATGGAGGATATAGAGGGATAATGAAATTCCTTGGCAAAATTGGAGAAGGCATGAAAAATCTGAGAACCCTTGAATCAGCTTACCACGCATCACATATGTTAAGGACTTCTGCAGCAGATAACAAAAACAATTAAGTTTCAGTCCAAGGGAGAATTCAAAATTTTATTTTTGATATCATCTGGGAGATTTTGAGAATGCAGCCAAGCAAACCTCCTCATAATATTTTGAGAGGCAGCCGCCCCAGAAGTGGCATCAGCAGAATCGTACATTCATTTCAAACAGTGGATAGCCAAATGAGACACAGAAACAAACAACTTAGACAAAGAAGATTTTCCTCATATTCTCAAAAGAAACTAGCATAAACTTTAACAAATGAGCTTGGCAGATGAGAATCCTAAAATCAAGTACTGCAGAAGAATACATATTTCTCTTAACTCTATCAGAAGACTTCCCATCATTGTCAGACAGAGAGGGATTCCTTCTAACCAAATGTTTAGCAGCAGCTGGGTTCACTCAGGCAATAGCTGCTGGGGTTGCTCTGGGATGACTGTATAAAAACTTAAAAGACTGAGGAACTTTATACAAGCTATCTGCTTTCTTGGGGCAAGCAGGCTTGGCTATCAAGTAAGTTACAGGCATTGACAAAAATATCCTACAAAGCAGAAAGAACAGGAGAAATTGGGGTAGATTCTAGAAATTCTAGTTGTAATAAGTCACATAATTATTTTCCAACATAAACTGATTCATTTTGGAAATAGTTTCAGAGAAAGAAAATCCTTCAAAGGGACTGGCTAAAGCCAAACTCTCCTCAGAAACTTGGGGAGACAAAACAGAATCTCTGTCTTCATGATCACTTGAGTTTCAAAATTTTCAATCCCTTCAGAAAATGAAGACTCTATTTCTCTTTTGCAAGAATTAGCCATGCTGGAAGGGTCAAGAGACTGAGCTGAACCATGAGCTAAGCTCAAAAAAGCATTCCTGTCTAGAGTAATGAAGAGAAGAGGTGACTAAGTTTTTGTTTAATTTTGAAAGGAATTTCTGACAAAGCAGTTCTACTTTTGCCAGGAAAACATTCATATGCATAAATGCAGCTTTCTGACTAGGCAGAGTGACATTCTCTACCTTTTCTCCCAAGGCTAACAAAAGCATCTCTCTCTTGCCCATCAAGAGCATTCCAGTAGCTGCATAGGACATGTTTAATCCTCAATCCATTTTGGCTGTAGAGACTGTACAAGCATGAGCTAGCGAAAAAGACAAATAGTCTGAAAAAGCAGTTTTGGGCACAACAGTCACCCATCTGCTGTGATGTCAAAGACTGTTTAGTAATTTTCTTCTTTTTGTGGCTGGAAGAAGTAAGGACTGAGATACTGGTAGGTTGTTCCATCAATAAGCCAAAAAAAGGGCCTGATTTTTGGAAGGCCTGTCAACAGACGGAAAACGGGTAAAGAGTAAAAAAGTAGCTTTTCTCTATGCAAAAATCCATTAAAAACACTTTAAACACTTAACCTAGACTCTAAATATAAAACAATACAATGTTTTCTTCAGAAAAGTATTTTCAAATTAGTTTTAACAACTTTTTGTGAAAAACTGATGCTCTCATCTGAAAGTAATTAAAAGTCATGTGACAGTCAAAATATTTTTCCTAGATTAAAGATTAATATTTCACAGAAAAAAATTACAGTTTCCCCAAAGGGAACTTATCATCCCAGCAATGAAGAAGCATTAGCTGACCTTTGATCCTTGAATGCCCACAAGAGGAGCACTCTTTGATGGCAGAAAAGCACTGAATGTCTGGTCACCCAAACCTGACTCTTTAGTCAGCTTATCTCAAGCTGACTGATGATTTTGGCACATGAAAGGTACCCTGGAGCTTTAGAAGTTGGCCAGCTGCTATATCATTAACAGGATTTTACCCATATAATTAGGGCTACTGCAGCAGCGATCTGTATATGATGAGCATGGTATACTGGCCAGATGACAGGCTTCCACTGCAGGGAATCCTGAATGTAAAGAATACTGCAGCACTGAATGTAAGGACATCAACTTTTCCCTAAAAAAGTTACAAACAGAGTTAAAGGTAAGGTAAAGGGCACTGAACTGGAATGTTCTGTAGTGGTAGGAAAAAATTCAGGACATGGATTTATAAATATTAGTAGCAGTTCAGTTATCTTTTTTTGTAAGCAACCATGTTACTGGAAACCTCATCACAAGTGGTTTCCATATTCCAGGTTACATACAAAATGTAGCCAAGAACACCCCTCCTAACCTGATGTACGTAGATAGCCTGCAATCTCAAAATGTCTTTGTTGTCAATTTTATTGCCAGTAGCCCAAACAAGGCCTTATATTAAGTACACTCTGAGTTATATATTTACAAAATGTTTAACAGATACAGGTACTGCTCGATCAGTTTAAAAGGCTGAAGAATTTCAAGGTATTCCTGAACAAGGGATGTGTTGAAAAAGAAACATCAAGTTTCACCCAGTGTCTGAACCATTAAAAATGTCTGTGCACATAAGGAATTTGTTTTAGCATAGGAGGCTTTTCTCTTAAGCTCAACAGCTTCAGTAAAGTTACTTGACAAAGATTAAAAAAAAAAAAAAAAAGGAGAAACATATTTAGTGCCCATTTCTTTACAGCACTGTCTCATGGCCATGCCTCTGACCTATACAGATTTTCACAGAATGTCCAGATTTTTGCTTCATATTTTTGGTCTATTTCTCATAAAATCTTGGTTTTCTGGCAAAATATCCTAATGTTAACTTATTACTCTTCAGTGAAATATCCTAATGTTAACTTAATATTTCAGTTCAGTAAAATGTTCTACTGTTCACTTAATATTTCACTTCAGTAAAGTATCCTAATGTTCACTTTATATTTCACTTCAGTAAAGTATCCTAATGTTCACTTTATATTTCACTTCAGTAAAGTATCCTAATGTTAACTTAATATTTCACTTCAGTAAAGTATCCTAGTGTTAACTTAATATTTCACTTCAGTAAAGTATCCTAATGTTAACTTAATATTTCACTTCAGTAAAGTATCCTAATGTTAACTTAATATTTTACTTCAGAAAGTATCCTAATGTTAACTTAATATTTTACTTCAGAAAAGTATCCTAATGTTAACTTAGTATTTCACTTCAGTAAAGTATCCTAATGTTCACTTTATATTAAGTATCCTAATGTTCACTTTATATTTCACTTCAGTAAAGTATCCTAATGTTCACTTTATATTTCACTTCAGTAAAGTATCCTAATGTTCACTTTATATTTCACTTCAGTAAAGTATCCTAATGTTAACTTAATATTTTGCTTCAGTAAAGTATCCTAATGTTAACTTAATATTTTACTTCAGTAAAGTATCTTAATGTTAACTTAATATTTTACTTCAGTAAAGTATCCTAATGTTAACTTAATATTTCACTTCAGTAAAGTATCCTAATGTTAATTTAATATTTTACTTCAGTAAAGTATCCTAATGTTAACTTAATATTTTACTTCAGTAAAGTATCCTAATGTTAACTTAATATTTTACTTCAGTAAAGTATCCTAATGTTAACTTAATATTTCACTTCAGTAAAGTATCCTAATGTTAATTTAATATTTTACTTCAGTAAAGTATCCTAATGTTAACTTAATATTTTACTTCAGTAAAGTATCCTAATGTTAACTTAATATTTTACTTCAGTAAAGTATCCTAATGTTAACTTAATATTTTACTTCAGTAAAGTATCCTAATGTTAACTTAATATTTTACTTCAGTGGCTGGGAAAGCAGTTCCATAAGGCTACTAAATGTTTACCATGTTACATGCACTGCTGCTCAAAGCAGGTTTGCTGACTCTATAACTTTGTACAAACACTTTTTATCATTGTGCTACTGAAAACAGAATTTCTGCTTATTTTCTAATATCATGTACATGAGATGACACATTTTTGTTCTCTCTTTTTTTCATATTTCAGGTTGAAAATGTTATGATGGTTTAATTATAAATTGGTATGTGTGTGTGTGTTTGTGTGAGACTGATGCATATAATCAATCTTTTTGCCTATATATATCCATCCACAACCTATTTTTTCAATTTTTCCACAGAGTCAGGGTGTCACTTTAACAATGACAATACATCTAGTGTCGGGGTTCACACCACTGGGTGGTTAGCCCTGCCACAGTTGTTCTTCCATGCCACATACTCGCATGAACACTCATACCTATGGCCAACTTAGAGTGTCCAGTACCCACCTACCTCATGTCTTTTGAATTTGAGAGGAAACAGGAGCAGCCAGTGGAAACCCACAGGAGCACAATGAGAACATACAGACTCTGCCTAGGAGGCACCACATCTGAGAATCGAACTGGAGTCCTTATGCACTAATCCCTCCTTTATGCCTGAGGTGGTTAATAAGCTTTCCCTTAATCAGTCTATTAATCTGCCTAGTTTTTCCTTCTCCCCAATCTGACAGTGAGAGGGTGCTGCATAATTTGTGGGCATAGGCAACTCAGAATTTATTTGGATCAGACTAAGGTTATTCAAAAATCTGATCAGTTGTTTGTTTCTTTTCATCCTAGATCTTTGGGTCAAGTTGTATTCAAGCAAACTATTTCTTCTTGGATTTCTAAGGCTATTTTCTTTTGTTACACCTTTCATGGCAAGAGCCTTACTTCTTCATTAAAGCCTCATTCTACTATTATCAGCCTGGTTTTAGTAATTTTTAGTTATTTCTTTCTGTTGTATACTCACCATAACATTGCAGTAGACAAAACATAATTTAATTCCTTTTATTCTCTGTTTACTCCTATCTATAGGAAATCTTCCTTTAACTTGCATAGAAGACCTCAAACAAAGGATGCTGCTATGGCTTGCAGAGCTGTTAGGACAGCATTTCAAATGAAAGAATGTTTTTCAAATAGTATGTTTAATTTATCCATATATTCAAAAGATTCTGCTTACTAGCATGCACTTTAGATCAGTCAGTTTTTCTAAGGAAAGCTTATTTACCCTTATGTTGCCACCTTTTGCTGTGGCAAAAAAAAGTTAAAATCCTCACATCCTTCTACTACTATTGCCACACCTTTTCTCCATCAACTCCACTCAATTTCACACCCATTTTATGATGTAAAATGAATAATTCACATATACTAAATAATTCAACAAACTAATGAAAAATAAAACATGGAAAAAACACCACGCTAGGAAACAAAACCTGTATGTTCACCACGCTGGGAAACAAAAACTGTATGTTTTTTTTACAATTGATGTTTGCGACCTTTATACATCTATTCCACAAGAACTTGGATGTGAATGGGTGAGAGACTTCCTTTTAGAAAAACAGGTAGAAGGACAAAGTATTGATTTAATTATATACTTATTGGAATTAGCAGTTAATAATAATAACTTTTTGTTCAACAAACAATTTTATCTCCAGAAAATGGGTGTATCCATGGGGTCCCCCTGTGGAGCAACTTTTGCTAATGCTGTATGGCTTTTTGGGAAAAGCATTATTTGTTCGTTGACACCATCTTTCAGGAGAGGACCGCATGGTACACCCATTACTTGGATGATATATTCATTTTGTGGAGAGGAGATATCGCCTCTGCCACTACCTTTGTTGAACAAATTACTAAATACACCAATTTTTTGACATTTACATGGGAATTCCAAACAGAACGGATTTCATTCTTGGATGTGGAACTAACAAAGAATATTAAGAAAAATAGTCTTACTTCCAAGATTTTTAGGAAATCCACATATTCTAATGCATTTTTGCACTTCTCCAGTTGCCATCCTTACCACCAGAAAAGGGGTGTGGTAAAAGGACAACTCGTTAGGGCTGCCAGGATGGTGACTTTGGAGGAAGACTTTTTTCAAGAATGTATGTTATTAAAAGACATGTTCATGAAACGTGGGTACCTACCTAGATTGGTGGGTGAACTTATTGAAGAGGTGAAGAATAAAAGGGCAAGTGGTTTATTTAAACCAATTTTACAGTTAAAAGAGAATGAAACAACTATTGAATCTAGAGTGGACTTGTCAGATGATTTGATCACCTCTTTTGATTGCCCACTTTTACATGACTTTAATAATGTAAAGAGCTTTGAGAAAGAGGGTTCATTTGCATCTAGTTTTATTACCACGTTTTCTTTGGATGCTCCATCTTTAAAAACTATTATTTTCAAAAATTGGTGTTATTTATCAGAAGATCAATCAATTAGTAAACACATTAATGAACATCCTCAAGTGTTTTTTTGTAAGGGATGTAATTTGAAAGCACTTTTGGAAAATAATAATTCCAATGTGCACCACCCACATAAAGAGATGTTCAAATGTGAAAATTGTCATTGGTGCAAGTATATAAAAGTGAGTAACTCATTTACAGTAAAAGGAAAAAAAGTTTTACATCAATGGGAAGTTTAATTGTAACACTAGGGGGGTGGTCTATCTTAGTTTGTGCTCTAAATGCCAGGCTTTTTATATAGGGAAAACTGATAGACCACTGAAAAACAGAATTTATGAACACTGCTATGCAATTAACAAAGGGAACACTACCAATGCCCTAGCTAGGCATATTTTATCATTCCCTGAGCATGAATTTTTATTCATGGCTATTGAAAAAGTATCTGAGAATGAAAGAGGGGGACCGACTAGCCTAAAACTTGAAGAAAAAGAAGTTTTATGGCAGATGAAATTAAATGCTTTGGTCCCACCAGGTTTAAATGATGTCATCTCTATCAGGAGCACTTTAAAATGTAAAGCTTTATTAAGATAAAAAATATACTGAATTTCATGAGAAAATAATTTAACATAGTATCTATGGACAGATTTATGTAGTTTACACTTTACATTTTATGTTCTTTTACTTTAAATTGAGGTAAGGTTGTTTCAGGAAATGATGTTTCAGGAAATGTCATGTTTTTTAAAGTATTTAAGGGTTGATTTTTTTGTTTGTGAATTGTCTGAAGAAGTTTACATATTTTTAGTAAACAAAAGCACTAACATACAGTTTTTGTTTCCTAGCATGGTGTTTTTTTCCATGTTTTATTTTAAATAATTCACATATCACCGGAATGGTACATCAAACTGTTACTAAAATCTGTTTTTACAATACCTTATTTCTTGTTTTCCTGTTTAAGGCATATCTTTATTTTTATTTCTATTTGATAATGTACGTCAGTGGGAAGTGGATTGCTATTTTTTGTCTTTTTTTTTTAGCTAGTGCTGGACATAATAGTATTTCATTACTGATGATTTTCATTAAAAAGTCAGTCCAAGGTTGCATTTTTACAAACTCTGGTATTCTGTTTGTGTTGCAAAACGAAATATCCAAGTTTGTACAGTGCTTTCTGGATTATCAGACAATCATTCTGATTTCTGGAGAGTCCTGAAGAAATGGATAGGTGTCAAACTTATTTTGAAGCATCAACTATTTATTTATTTATTTATTTTATTGTAATCTGACAGGCTCCTTATCTGGGTAGTTCTGCCTTTTATATTAACTCTCCTCTGCAACTGTAGTTACACACAATTCATTTAAGTCTTACTACAAAGGATTATAACAACTAATTACTGTATTTAATACCTGATGGAATTTTGCCTGATTTTCCCTAATATTAAGACATTCTTTTATTAAATTCCTAAGACTGGTAAGATGAGCAATTGACATGATGGTTAAGTTTTCTACATCAGAGACACGATGTACAGGGTTTGATTCTGAGCTATGCTTATCTGTTAGGCTTGTAATAGTCTACAGACAGAGCCTAGTATTTGCCTATGAACCTATATATCAAGGCAAATGGAGGTTGGCATAATGTTAAAGTGCTTACCTCACAGACACAAGGTACAGAGATTGATTGTTAGTTTTGTTTTCAAGGGTGACAAAGTTTAAAATGCCCACAAGGCAGCTAACCTAGTTCTTGACTATGAAACAATGAACAAATGACCAAAAGACGTGTATTTTTATATTTGTCCAGTGCTCTGGATTTTCTTCTATTTTCTTAACTTTTTTCTAGTGTGAGCAGCAAGAAATCCTGACTCTCCAACACCCCCAAACAATGTTTCTGCGTACATTTTTATATATTTTTATATATAGTTATCAAAGCTATACATCATTATCTGAAACATCACATTATATCTTTAAAAAAACTGTGCTCCTTAAGTGGCATTCCTGAGCATCCTAATCTAAAATGTTCTTTAACTCTCTTATTTCAAAAGTCTGACCGACTGCACTCTTTTTAGTGTCCTGTAGTTCTGATAGTGTTTGTGTTTTATATGACGTAGTCTGCCTTTCTATTAAAACTGTGTGCTAGATCCTATTTTCACATTGGACATCTGGGTGCTACATTCCACTACTCTCACCTTCTTTGTTCATAAATTCTGGACATAGTGAAAATAATGGGCGGAAAAAGCTTAAAATTAGGGTTCTTTTTTACAAATTACTCTAATACACTTAATACGTTATTGCAACAAGTTTTGCATTGATGTGCATTTCCAGAACAATGAAACCATGGCAGGGTTATCCACCTGGAAGTGTGGCCAGTGGCTGTAGGTGATGGTCACTGCTGATGTCATAACCTAGCTGATGTGATGCAGACATAGTATGGAGCTCTGTGTGGCACTATTGATTGATTATAATCCTATGTTTGTTACTAGAAAATCAAAACATTTTATAAGGGACAGGGCAAAAAGATGATGCAAAGTAAGGGACTTTGTGCTAAATTATGGAAATTTGATACATATGTTATATCCTAATTCTACTCCAGCAAGATGAATGTCTGAGAGAACAATAGTCTCCAGGTCCATGCCTTCAGTCATTGTGGAAAAAAATCAGAGATTCCTCCTACATTTCCTTCTGGAGATTCCTCGTACGTTTCCTTCTTGCATGTGATTTACTAACCTTGAAACCACAATATTCTGGAGATTCCTTCTACATTTCCTTCGGGAGATTCCTTCTACATTTCTTTCTGGAGATTCCTTCTCTGTTTCCTTCTTGCATGTGATTTACTAACCTTGAAACCACAATATTCTGGAGATTCCTTCTACATTTCCTTCGGGAGATTCCTTCTACATTTCTTTCTGGAGATTCCTCGTACGTTTCCTTCTTGCATGTGATTTACTAACCTTGAAACCACAATATTCTGGAGATTCCTTCTACATTTCCTTGTGGAGATTATAGGCATTTTCTGTTCATTAGACCAAGACTCTTCTGCCTTTTTTTTCAGTTCTCCTGCTTGTCCTTTTTTTTCCTTTATGTAAATTTTGCAATTGAGATTGCAAATAATTTGTATGCTTCAAACCTCTAACTATTTAATATTGCTTACTCTTTACAGCTTCTTCCTTCTAACATGAAAAGGCATTCCATTTAGTTTGGTGTACTTTATTACCACCTATATTAATACTCTATGCAGATAATTTAACTTACCAAAATCAAAAGTACTCTCCCAGGGAAACTGAGCCATTGCAACATTTTTCTCGACATTTTTGTCTGTCTACTATAAAACTACAAGCTACCTCATTATAATTCCTGTGTATACAAAATGCAGGATCCATTTAAAAGGAATCTCAGCCTTGCTACCAGCCCCTCAAATATTTGAGGTTGCTGACAAGAAAACTCCCACAAGGAAAAGAAGCAGATGAGGTACCATTTTGCGTTAGAGAAGTCCAGTAGGCTTCAAATTTATTAAAAAAAATGGTGATGACGCCTTCCTAACTGGACTGTTTAGCCACCTGTCACCTCCCCTGAGAATTGTCCACAGATACTATGGTTCACCCCATTACCTGGGAAACGTTGTGTTACACAATGATGTATTTTCTTGACACACTTATCTTTATGAGGAAACAAAAAGACTGATTGCTGTAATTATTAGCTGTTTTTAAGTTTTGAAAATAATAAACAGCTGAATCAGTTGGCATAAAATTAACTCAAGTTTTATTATTAGCTTTTCCTAAAATATGAATGCATTCTCAAAAGTTGTTAAACCCTTGTTGCTGTCCTTTAAACTTAGCATACATTCCTTCACACAAAAGAAAGAACAAAAAGTCCTTGTGAAATGGAACAGCTGGAAATCATCACTGGCTTAACTTACGCTGAGACTTCCAACAATTTGAAATCTGGCCTGTTTATTTTTTTTTTTTAAGAAATAAGAATTCTCTGAATCTCACAGACAACACATGCACTGCATTTTATACAAATATCCCTGAACCTGGGAACTCAAGTTCACATGAAAAACATATTCTTTCACAGTTTACAACTAAGTTTGAATACCAGCCAGCCTTTTGCCTGTCCCTGACTTCCAGCAACTTCTCTGCTTTTTGGCTGAAAATTTTGCTCTGTGATTTTGGGGAGGAAACAGTGTATTACACTTAATAATTAATAACAACATTAATAGTAATGACAATAATTAGAGTTATAAACTTTTTTACTACAGAATATGCATGTTAATTCACATTTTCTTAGTCTGCCAATTGCTCATGTTAATAGTATCAGTATTTTAAAAATGTGTCCCTGATTATTTGTGGATTTGTCTATGATTCTGGGATAAAGGTATGCCAGCCACTTTGACCTCTGTCATCTCCCTACCTGGCACCAAGTTCTTATAAATCCCTATCACTGGTCATGTTCATAAACAGAAGAATTTCAGCCTGTCTTCCTGGCACAACTATAGGAAAACATTTAATTTGATCATAAATTCGATTGCCCATATGTTTTACACATAAAGGCAACATTCAAAAAAAACAAATACCATAACTTCATATTTGCATGTTTGCAGAAATGTAACACTATACTGAATTGTTATAAAAAACAGCCTGTATTTAGCAGGAAGTATAAGTAGCAGCTAGCTACGTCTCTTATAATTCAATGATTTTTTTTTATATCCTTGTAAATCTCATCAGCCGCCACAAGAGGGAGGAATGCTATAACAGAAGCAGGGTTTGCACCAGGTAGCCCAAAGTAATGTCACTGCATAAAAATGAAATAAAACACTAAATCAGTGGTTATCTTTTTCTGTGGATTTAATTCATTCAGACACAGACTTGTCTCAGAAAAGTAATGACAGAACTCCATGCTTATCATGCTGATAAAGCACACAACTATTTCATTATTGAGATATGAAGGTGACAAGTTGTAACCAGCATACATTCATATAGAATTCAGCAGACGTCAGGCTGAGTAACTTTTATAAGCAGTTTTGTTCATATTAACATTTCATGTTATAATAATGCAAAACCTTCTATATATTTATCTGTTTGTTTGTTGACCAGGAAAGTCAGACTAAGCAGAGACCATTTTCATAGGGGGCCCGGGAAAAAAAGCTCCACCACAATAAATTTATAACAACAGATACATTTCAGACAGTTCTCAGAAAAGCAACAATTATATTTCTCATGAAACAATAAACATAGTTACAAGACAGGTATGTATTGCAGCTGTTTAGTAAGAATTGCTGTTTACAGAGTTCTTTATTGCTGCATTTATATATAAAAAAAAATATTGTGTCTTCAGCAGGATTAATTTTACTTATTCACGTTACCGCTATTTTTTTCTATCACTGATTAATAAACAATCAAGTCATCCTTCAGATTTTTTTTTCTCATGAAAGAATAGTCTGTCACTTTTCTTACAGAAGACTAGTTTAACATTGCAAGTTTTATGAAAAGTGTAATACCAGACATTTTATGGCATCATTTTCTAATAGATCATGAGATTCATTTTTTCCTGAATTATGAGCAAGTATTTAGCCTGAACTGCATCTAATTGTGAATTGCCCTTTAGTACAAGAATTCTGGACAAAGCCAAAAATAATTGGAAGGAAAACAGCCGAAAATCAGTGACAGCTTTAGAAAATTAGTAGAATAGCAGAGTTTGCATTGCTGTGCATTTTTGAGACTGATATCAAGTTCAAAACTCAAACATTTTTCATTATTTAGTGACTTCAATCCTCAATGATTTACTAGAAAACCACAGATTTTATGAGGAGTAAGACAAAAATATGAGGCAGAAATCTGGGTGTTCATTGAAATTTTGGACAGTTGAGAAGTTCAGCTTTGCTGGGACTGTGGGGTGGCTTACTATCTCCCACTTGAAGCACTCCACCTCCATGGCAGTTCTTCCAAGATTCATCATCAGTATTTCCAGAGGTGAAGCACATCTCTTGCATGCCATATTTCATGTGGCTAACAGAAGTGAATGTGCCATGCCAATGCTGGCTTAATAGGCTCAAAGTCCAATAGGTAAGACTTAGTCCTGCCACTAGGAGTCAATATAGTGGTAAACCAGAGCTGCCAGGATAGGTAAGCCAGCAGTAACTGCTCACTCCCACCCTCCCCTTGCAGCTTCTAAAGGTGCCTGAGCTGCAACCCAAATAGATTTTACACTCATAATAATTAGAAATTAAATGACCCAAATTAATTATGCATCTGTTATTTTTGTGCTCACTTTCTTTTGATTTTATTGCTTTTAGGGGATGTATATATATATATATATATATATATATATATATATATATATACACATACATATATATGGGTCTACTGTTTTTGTTCAAAGTTTCAGTACTTCGAGCTTCACTTGTAAGAACTCATTTGTTCAAAGTACTGAAACTTCAAAAACTGACTATGGAGATCACAATACAGCGCGGAATGGGAATATCCCCTTTTCCTCACTGTAGTGCGATCTTGGAGTTGGTATATTTAAGTGGGGGGGTGCAGGTGCAGGGTGGCTTGCCCCCCCTGCAAAAACATGTTTTTGTTATATATATATTTTTTTATTTGTGAGTTGAGACAATCGGGCGCCTAGACTTCAACGAAAGTGCACGTTTGTTGAAGTGCACTTTCTCTGAAGTGGGGTTCTACTTTTCGTTTTCTGTTAAGTGACAATTCATTGTAAAGTAGTAGACCCATATCTATATATACATATATATATATATATATATATATATATATATATATATATATATATATATATATAATACAGGTGGATTATATCTTATGTAGAAGGGCCAGTCTTAAGGAGATTGGAGACTGTAAAGTGGTGGCAGTTGGAAGTATAGTTAAGCAGCATAGGATGGTGGTTTGTAGGATGACATTGGTGATCAAGAAGAGGAGGATGAGTGTGAGGGCAGCACCAAGGATCAAATGGTGGAAATTGAAACAGGGTAATTGTGAGGTGGAGTTCAGGGAAGAGTTAAGACAGGCACTGGGTGGCAGTGAAGAGTTACTTTATAGCTGGGTCACTACAGCAGAGCTAGTAAGAGAGATGGCTAGAAAGGTGCTTGGTGTGACATCTTGAAAGAGGAAGGAGGACAAGGAGACCTGGTGGTGGAATGAAGAAGTACAGGAGAGTATACAGAGAAAGAGGTTGGTGAAGAAGAAGTGGGATTGTCAGAGAGATGAAGAAAGTAGACAAGAGTATAAGGAGATGAGGTGCATGGCAAAAAGAGCGGTGGCGAAGGCTAAGGATAAGGCATATGAAGAGTTGTATGAAAGGTTGGACACTAAGGAGGGAGAAAAGGACCTGTACCGATTGGCTAGACAGAGGGACCGAGCTAGTAAAGATGTGCAGCAGGTAAGGGTGATAAAGGATAATGAGGGAAACGTTCTCACACGTGAGGAGAGTGTGTTGAGCAGATAGAAAGAGTACTTTGAGGGGCTGACGAATGAAGAGAATGAGAGGGAGAGAAGGTTGGATGATATGCGGATAGTGAATCATGAAGTGCAGTGGATTAGCAAGGAGGAAGTAAGGATAGCTATGAAGAGGATGAAGAATGGAAAGGCTGTTCGTCCAGATGACATACCTGTGAAAGCATGGAGGTGTTTAGGTGAAATGGCAGTGGAGTTTTTAACTAGATTGTTTAATGCAATCTTGGAAAGCGAGAGGATGCCTGAGGAATGGAGAAAAAGTGTTTTGGTACCGATTTTTAAGAATAAGGGTGATGTGCAGAGCTGTAGTAACTACAGAGGGATTAAATTGATCAGTCACAGCATGAAGTTATGGGAAGGAGTAGTGGAAGCTAGGTTAAGAAGGGAGGTGATGATTAGTGATCAGCAGTATGGTTTCATACCAGGAAAGAGCACTACAGATGCAATGTTTGCCCTGAGAGTGTTGATGGAGAAGTACAGAGAAGGTCAGAAGGAGTTGCATTGTGTCTTTGTGGACTTAGAGAAAGCATATGATGGGGTGCCTATAGAGAAGTTGTGGTATTGTATGAAGAAGTTGGGAGTGTCAGAGAAGTATGTAAGAGTGGTACAGGATATGTACTAGGGTAGTGTGACAGTGGTGAGATCTGCAGTGGGAGTGACAGATGCATTTAAGGTCGAGGTGGGATTACATCAAGGATCAGCTCTGAGCCCTTTCTTATTTGCAGTGGTGTTGGACAGGTTGACAGACAAGATCAGACAGAAGACCCCGTGGTCTATGATGTTTGCAGATGACATTGTGATCTGTAGTGAAAGTAGGAGACAGGTGGAGGAGACCCTGGAGAGGTGGAGATATGCTCTAGAGAGCAGAGGAATGAAGGTCAGCAGGGCTAAGACAGAATATATGTGTGTAAATGTGAGGGAGGGAAGAGGAATGGTGAGGATGCAGAGAGTAGAGGTGGCAAAGGTGGATGAGTTTAAATACTTGGGATCAACAGTTCAGAGTAATGGTGAGTGTGGAAGAGAGGTGAAGAAGAGATTACAGGCAGGATGGAGTGGGTGGAGAAGAGTATCAGGAGTGATTTGTGACAGACAAGTACCAGTAAGATTGAAAGGAAAGGTCTACAATAGGGTACTGAGACTAGCTATGTTACATGGGTTGGAGACAGTGGCATTGACAAAAAGGCAGGAGTCAGAGCTTGATGTGGCAGAGTTGAAGATGTTAAGATTTGCACTGGGTGTGATGAGGATGGATAGGATTAGGAATAAGTATATTAGAGGGTCAGCCCAGGTTGGAAGGTTTGGAGATAAAGCCAGAGAGGCAAGATTACATTGGTTTGGACATGTGCTGAGGAGGGATGCAGAGTATATTGGGAAAAAGATGCTAAGGGTGAAGCTGCCAGGTAAAAGGAAAAGAGGAAGGCCTAAGATAAGGTTTATGGATGTGGTGAGAGAGGACATGCAGAGGACAGGAGGAAATGGAAACAGTTGATCGGCTGTGGTGACCCCTAATGGGAGCAGCTGAAAGAAGAAGAAGAAGAAATATAAATATATATATAAAACTTTCATGTATTCCTCAAGCCCATTTTTTAAATTCTCATAATTTGAGCTTGTATACATACATTTTATAATTTTATAACTACACATCTGTCTTGTGGCAGCACTGTAAAAGATATAGTAAACTACTTTAAAAGGATGTCATGTTACTACCAGTAAGCCAAGTCCCTCATTTCATAGTTTACATATGTGTGATGGTCTACAAGTGCCATAATCGATCTGCACTGCCTTCAGTCACACCCTTTGCATAGCCAGCCTTAGGCATAGGCCAACTAGGTGGCCGCTTAGGGCGGCCACTCTAGCAGGGACGCTTTTCCAGTATTTATTTGGTGTAGTTAGACCAGGATGGGGGCATCAGGTGATGTTGGGGGGGTGCCATGGAGCCCTTTTGCCTAGGACACCAGTTGACCTAAGGCTGGTCCTGACCCTTTGGCTTTGAATTTTGTTACAACAGTATTATATATGAGGACTGGATATACTAATTTCAAGGGCTCAAGAAATCATGAGGGTAAGGCAGCAGGCTATTGAGTATTAGACTTGTCATGGTCTACCTATCTTCTCCACTGTCAGGTTGCATGGGCTTTAAAGGACATGGGTTCAAAGGTAAGCCTTGGGTAATTATCTTGTGATACTTGATGAGCCATTTACATGTGAGTCTTGCATTTTGGTAACTTTTTGGTAGATGTTGAATAATGTAGTGGCTGTTTTTGTGCTGTTAACTTGGAGGAGGTTAGTTGCAGGCTAACTGCATAATTAGCAGAGGTTATTTTGTAAATATTTTTGATTGTGGGTTGTGCACACACCCACTCTATGAAGGATAATTGTCAGTGGTGTACATACCCCTTAATCTCTTTGTGAAAGAAATCTGGACAAAGCCTAAAATATTGGGGGGAAAATGTCCCAAAATAGGGACACATTTTAACTATTTCTCTTAAAACTTAGAAAGCTGCTATAATAACAAGGTTTGTGCTAACATGCCTTTTCTGAAGGATATGAAATCTGAAAATCAAATGTCATTATTTCTTAACTTAAGTCCTCAGTGTTTTACCAGAAAACCTTATGTTTTATGAGGAACAGCCCAAAAATATAAGGCAAAAATCTGAACATTCGTGAAAGTGTGGACAGTTGAGAGGTATGTATGGAATAGTCACTGAGAGATGTATGTTGTTTGTGATGTCATTTACAAATGGAGAAGTGGAGATGCCATGTTCAGTTTGGTTATCACCTGTATTCAGTATAAAAGTTATATGAGACAGATAATTACTGTAGCAGGATAACTAACTTGTTGCATCTGAAACCAAGAATTTCCAATTTATGAGGTTGTGCATTGCAGTCCACACTCTCCAAATCACATGTAATATAAATAAAAACAGACCGTATAAGCCAGCCTTTTTCTGTGGCCAGTAATATTTTATTATTCAATATTCAGTCTGTAGACTGTATCAGGTGTGTTATGACCAGCATTAAAATCATACTTTGTGTCTGTAAGAATTCCATATTTATTGAGGAGCTCAAATAGTTGACTGCATATTTTTCCTAACATTTTTGTGGGTGATCAAAGAAGTAATATTAGTTTAAAGTCCCAGATTCCAAAGGAAGATGATTTTCTTGGGATGGGGAAGATAAGACAATGTTTAACCTGGAGGCATTTTAGGTGTGTTTTTGGTTTTGAAGTTTGATTATTGAGTTACACACTAATAAGTGGTTTTAGTTAATTTATTGCTAGTTCATCCAAGTAGATGTGTCGTGATTCACCTGGTGTGATTAACCAGACACACACGCGCGCGCACACACACACACACACACACACACACACACACACACACACACACACACACACACAAACACACACACATCAATATCAAGTGAACTCTGTCTGGCTGGGGAAACCAAAGTAGACTTATGGAGAAATATATAGACAACATTTCTAATAGAGACTAAATTATTATAGAGGGAAGAATCTCTGTGAAATCACCTGTCTCTTCAGAAAATGAAAGACTGCATATTTTTGAAACTCTTTCAGGTTGTAGTTATTGTCTGGCTTGGCTGTGGAAAATCCAAGTGGTGAGCCCCTGGGTAATAGAGATCCTGTTACATCTAATAGGAACATCAATCTGACTGATATTTTAAACACATTCAAAGATCCTTTAGTAGTTTGTGAGAAGGAGTATGATTTTATGGTAATATCTGACATAGTCTTAAAGAGTTTTAATATGTTCTGTTCTGATATAGAACTGTTTATTTTTATTTCTTTATTAATTTTACCTACTTTTGATTACTAATTGTGTTTAATGAGAGACTTAAGAATGTGTACATTTTGTAATATCATTGAGCAAGATGACAGATTGTTTGTAGAATTGATCAATATATTGTTCCAACTTAATGAATATAAGTTGAAATTGTCAATCGATATATTGTTCTAACACACTGAAGATAAGTTGAAATTGTTACAGGAAGATACTGGAAATATGGATGCAGAGATCAAGAAAAAAAGAGATTGTCTCCTGCATGTGCTACATTATGATATTCATTTAAGCAAAGTACACCAGAAAGAACTGTCTTTAAAGGAGTAAAACAGAAGAAAATTGAGAGAATGAGATAGAGGAATGTACTGAAGGTGCTGCTTACATTATGTTTTTGCCATCCAACAACAATAAACATAGTGGCTAATACTGAAGTTTTTTCTAGTAGCAGAAGAATAGCCAGCTCTGAGACTCTGAGAAGATTGCATAAGTTAACTCGAAAGAAGGACTGAACTTTAATTTGCAGCACCAGCCTGGCATGATTAAGAAAGAGAAAATTGTGCTTAACAACAGGTCACAATTTGAAACGAGGACAGAAAGGCAAGTGAAGAAGCATAGGCATTCCAAGGTGCTGGTAACTATTGATGGACTTTGGACTTTTAAAGCCTCAAATCTGACTGGTGCAGAATTCACTGCTGAACAGAGTAATATTTTAAGATATGGTTTCATCTTTGCTCCTTTAAGAAGGTCAGGTAGGGCTACTACATTAGCAGAGTTAAGACTTTTCACTCAGTGACCCAACTTGCAATATATTTTGAATGGTGTTGGTTGAAGCATTTCGGGTAAGAAATGTAAAACAAAATTTACTTTTAACTGAGCTTTAGTTTTGACATTACAAACCTTTCAAAATATGTGTTACAGGCATATTGTTTGTATTTCAGATGAACTTTGAAATCGTCCTGTGAAGCTGCCAGCCTAGCTAGCTAGAATTTTATAGATGATTCTTTGTCATTGTAAATATTAATATAATCCACAGGCTTGTTTTTACAGATGTAAGAAAACTAAATGTAAGAAAACCAATAGTGCACCCTGCTGGAAGAAAGCTGTTAGGTAAAGAGTTACAACTGTGCTTGATCTCAAGCTCAGAGACAGGATGTCTGGGCTAGCAAATTCTTTCTATTGTTATTAAGACAGAGATACTTGCTAGATTTTACATGTAAAAGTGTCTTGTATTGCTGTGGCTTTCTGGCCAGGTGCAGCTTACAGAGAAATGTAAATTTTGAGTTTCTGTTGGCCTGGGAACTAAAGGAGAAGTGATAAAAATGATGTAATGTGAAACAAGTCAGCAGTGCTGGGTATTATCAATTTAAGACTTTATCAGAGAGAAAGATTGAGCATTTTGGATTTTGGCTGAAGCTGATAACGACTCACTGGCATTTTGCCTTGTAAGTAAAGTTATTTAGGACATAGTTTCTCTTAGAGTTACATAGGAATTTAGCCAGATTAGTCTAGCTGTTTTCTATATTTATGTCAGAGTATCCTATAATATTGTTTTAAAGTTCCTGTGATTTCTGTAGTCTTGATTAGCACTGTGTTGAATTGATGAGATTTGTTTTGTGTTTTTTTATTATTTATTTATTATTAATTATTTATTATCAAATATTTTTAAACCTTTTAACTGTAGCTGTTTTGTGTAGAGATAATTTAAGCTCTTTGAGTACATTGCATGTATTTGGTGATACTGTCCAAGCCACTCCAATAGTCTTGCTGTTCAGCACACTTACTATTTGGATAACAGTAACACTACACAGTGAAGTTGGTCACCTTTTGGGAAGGGCCTTATAGTAGCTGATATTAGTTTTTGTTGTCAGTCACCACTATCTTATAGTCTGGGCAGAAAGGGGGCACAGCTAGAGAACCTGTGCCAGTCTTCCCCAGGAGTGTCTGTGTGTTTGTATATAAATAAAATATTAAAGTGTACATGCGTCAGCTACTTGCACAGGGACACAAAGCACTGGTTGGACAGAGAGGGTGCTGAAGGTTTTAGCTTGACCACTAGACTGAGATCTGGACCCTATAGATGTGACAGTGGGGAGACTTATTGGGGATCTGGAAAGAAAGTGAGAAACCAGCCCCAGACTGACTTTGATCTATGTGTGGTCTTAAGGGAAATTGTAATTTACTGTGTGTGTACTTGTTTACCCCAATGTTCACACCCCTCACAGGTGCTAGTGGTGAGGATTGAGGCTCTTTGATTACTGGGCCAGTGCGTGGGCATCACACATCCATTTTGCAGTCTGACTACATTTTATGAAAGGAGATAAACGTAATGGCTTAGTAATCATAAAGCATGCAGACTGCAAAGAAGTAGAAGCTGTGAAGCTTTTGTTAGAAGACTGATATTATTAGATCATCCCTGCCATAGCTGTTAATAGAGCTTAAAAGAAAATTGATAACTTAATAGACTTGCCTCAACCTTGTGGAGGTGATACTTCCCTGTTCTTTTAATTGTCAAAAGCCTAAGGTTATTATTTTAGAATACCTATTAGGATCCATAGGAATAAGGCACAGTGTTCATTTAGACTTATTATAACTGCATGAACATTGGAAGCAGAGGCATTGGAAATTAATCTAGATGGTAAACTGAAACAAAACATTCTAGACTTGAGCTAGTCTTATAGTAAGGATTCCTATGACTGCTAGCGAAGCTAAGTAAAGTTCAGATTGATATGGAGAATGATTATTGGTTTGTTACTGTGGATGTTACAACTTTATATTTGTGTATTCCACATGAAGAAAGTCTTGATATGTTTAAGTACTTTTGGGCAAATAAATCAGGGATAACTACTAGAGAATTGAATGTTCCATGTTTGCTGTTAGAATTAGTATTAATAAATAATTATTTTGTTTTTGAAAATGATTTTTTTTTTTTTGCCAAATCAAGGAATTGTCAGTGGGTGCTCCTATAGTCCTTATTATGCCAACTTAGTTCTGGCTCAGTGTGAAGACCAGTATTTATGCACTTATAATTATTTTAAGAAGTATGTAACTTTTTCTACTCATTTTATTGACACTTTTGAAAATATTTAATAATTAAATGTAATACAAATGGTTTTATTCAGTTTATTGTTCATTTCTATCATAGCACCCATGTTTGAATTTTACAAAGACTGTAAACAAGGATAGCATTTGTTATTCTGATATTGAGATATATTGGAATAATCGTCCCCTCTCCTTAGATTCAAGAATTTATAGAATGGATACGTTTAAAAACATGTTGATATATTTAGAAGTTCACACATCTTTTCAAAGAATAAGAATATTATCAAAGGACAAAATGGGGGAATACCAAGGTTGACCACAGATGATGAAGACTTTAGGAGTGTGAGAGTTTGATGAAGGTGTTTAGAGAATGGGGCAATCTAGATGCTTTTTTAAATTAGATAGAGGAAGAAGTTTTTTTTTTTTTTAAATAGAAAATGTCATCTTTCTGCCGATTTTAAAACAGTATTAAAGGTAAACAATGTTTATGAT